>NW_015174298.1:347740-359654 GCF_001447785.1 Gekko japonicus
GTCCAATAAAAACCATATAAAACCTCATTTCCTAACACATTTTGCTGCCCCAAGTGGATAGTATGGGAGGACAGCCTCATCGTAACAGGTATGGTTCCCTCCACCCCTGACTTATGTTGATTTGGGGTTATGCAGTGGCAGCTAAGGTAGAAAAGCAACTCCTCCTATACCATGTCTTCTGGGTTCCAAGGATCTGGAAAGCGGTTCCATAGCCAGTTACAGGGTTGCCAACTCTGGGTTGGGGAATACCTGTAGATTTGAGGGGTAGAGCCTGGGGAGGGCAGGGTTTGGGGTGCGGAGGGACCTCCGCAGGGTATAATTCCATAGAGTCCATTGCTCAAAGCAGCCATTCTCTCCAGGAGAACTGATCTTGGAGATCTCCAGGTGCTGCCTGAAGGCTGGCAATACTAAGGGAAAGGCCAGACCTGTAGATCTGAGGGGTAGAGCCTGGATGGCAGCTAAGGTAGAAAAGCACCTCCTCCTATGCCATGTCTTCTGTGTTCCAAGGGTCTGGAAAGTGGTTCTGTAGCCAAGTTACAGGGTTGCCAACTCTGGTTTGGGAAATACCTGTAGATTTGAAGGGTAGAGCCTGGGGAGGGCAAGGTTTGGGGTGAGGAGGGACCTCAGCAGGGTATAATTCCATAGAGTCCATTGCCCAATGCAGCCATTTTCTCCAGGAGAACTGAACTTGGAGATCTCCAGGTGCTGCCTGGAGGCTGGCAATACTAAGGGGAGGGTCAGACCTATAGATTTAAGGGGCAGAGCCTGGGGAGGGCAGGGTTTGGGGTGTGGAGGGACTTCAGCAGGGTATAATGCCATAGAGTCCGCTGCCCAAAGTAGCCATTGTAATAGCTGGGTAATTTTCTGTAGGGGAAATGATGTGCTGTGGCTGGAGAACACGGTGATTTCTGGGAGATCTCCAGGCCCCACAAGGAGATTGGCAACTCCAGTGACTGTTTAAAGGGAAGATTGGGATATGTATTTTAGCAACTCCAGTGACCATTTAAGGGAAGATTGGGATATGTATTTTACCTCAGGACACATTCAATGACTCGCAACAACAAACTGTTTAGAATGTTAGAGGCAAAGGCCAGTCAGGCCGCATATGCACATGACCTCTGTGTTCCGACTGGCTATTGGGGGGAGAGGAACAGCAAACTGTTTAGAATGTTGGAGATGGGACTTGGGCAATGCAGCCAGTGGCTAGGGACAGCTTCTGAGTGACAGATCAGGGAGCGAACTGATTTGGGAGCATGTGGAATGTTCAGGAGAGTCCATGACCAAAACAGAATTATATATTGTGTGTGTGTGTGTGTGTGTATATATATACACACACACACACACACACACAGCATTGTCCCAAAGTATTTGGATGTGGTTTTGGATGTGGCACTTTTTCCTCCCAGTTGAGAAAATATGGAGCAAATGCTAAATGCAGAATCATCCCATGTTTCTATGACTATACAACTCTGCTATATTAACTAATACTTTCCCCTAATACACACATCACTCCTTTGCCTCCTCCCCACAATCTCATGGGTCTGCTAAGCAAACTGCAACAGAACAGTCATTGTGAACCTCCCATCCTTAAAGTCATCCAAAATACCTGAACTAAGTTCATGACAAAATGCAGGAGGCAGTTTTCTCTTTCTTTCTTTCTTTCTTTCTTTCTTTCTTTCTTTCTTTCTTTCTTTCTTTCTTTCTTTCTTTCTTCCTTCCTTCCTTCCTTCCTTCCTTCCTTCCTTCCTTCCTTCCTTCCTTCCTTCTTTTAAAACTTCTCATTGTACACCATAGGTTTGCAAACAACAGCCATCTCTTTCCAATTCACACAAATTTATTAAAACAATTTTGTCTTTAAATTCTGTTGGATTACATATTCTTCCATAACCAACAACAGCAGTGTCAGTTTACTTATGACCCCTGGTTCTCGTCTAGATTGAACGAGAAAATAAATAGCATTCAAACAGAGGTCTCCAAAGTTAACTATATTTATTGACCTGCTTGTAAGCAACCAGAATGTTTAGCTTTCTGCTATTGAGTTTACTTCACATTATCAGGAGTCGTTTCATTAGCATTGATCTTAATGCTACCATTATGACATTTAAGATATATCTGCACAATATACTTTATTCATCAGTAGACAGATATACGTAACTTAGATATGCTAACTTTTTGTTTCTAGATTGTGCCTCTAACAGCTGTGTGACACGCAGCAGATTAATATATGTCCCTATTTTACTGTGTAGAAAAATCTGTGGCTGTTTAATTTTAGCTTGTCATGCACGTACTAAAGGTGCAGGATATAACCAAGAAAATGGTGGTAACTTTTCTAGCTTAACTAATATTCATATGTTTTGTTTATCCCTTGAACTTAGTATGTGGAATTTGAGGAAATATTCATAAACTACCTGAACAGACTCAGACCTGCTCACTGTAAATAAGGTTGTTGCTCCATGTGTCAGAACATAGCCTAGGATCATCTGGGGCTGGGATTACTTTTTTTTGGTAGTTTTATTAATTCAGGTATTTTTATCTCACTTTTCTCCCCAGTGGGACTCCAAAATAGTTTACAAAATGGAAAAAATACAATTTAAATAAATATAAAAAATAACCATGCCCTGGGCCTGCTGATCCTCAAGTTACTGGGCAAGCTCATTTAGGGCTGTGGGCAAAGAGCCATGTTGCTCATTTTCAAAGGTTCACACCTTTGGTTACACCAGCAAGAACAGAACAAAAGCACAGCCCAATCTCATTCATGTAGCAGGCATAGTCCCAAGATTTTCTCTCCTGCTAGTCCCCACCCTGTTGTTTCAATTACTTTTAAGCCACTTCAAATTCAGAGGGGAAAAACCCAGCTTGAACATACTTTAAATGCATAATTAACTAAATTACTTCAGGACTAGGTATACTATAACTGTATTTATTGCTGCATCAATTATTTTTGCCTTGTCTATAACAAGCTACTAACTTTCTCAGCTTTTGCACAGTTTGCATATTGATTTTAGATTTTCCTTCTGCTGTTTCATTTCTTATCCTATTTCATTTCTCTCTTTTTGGATTTTCTCTCTCTCTTCAATATTCTATCTCTGAGGGAAGAAACATGCCACCATTTTTTTTAATCCACAGGGCCCTTTTAGGGGTAGTCCAATTATAAAGGAGAACTTGAGATGTTTTGTCTGGAACCATTCAACAGGGTGAACCTGGGTGAAGAAGTCTTCAGACAAGTCCATCCTACCAAACAATGTCTCTGAGTTGCCTCTTCATCATGAAAGCAGCCAATAAGGTGGGTGGGTGACTGGTTTATCAGGATCACACAACAGACCAAGCACGAGACTCCCCAGGCCTCCTTTTCTCTTCCCCGTCTTATACAACACTCTCAGTCTCTGACCCTTTTCAAACTGCCATTGTATTCCATTTTAGTAACTGGTTGCTAATGGATTTTTCTGTTATTTCAGACCTTAGTAACTGGCTGCTAGCAGAATTTATTTACCTGTTCATACAAATCCACTTGTATCGAGTTAGCAAAGCTTGGTTGAGCTACTTGTGAGAGAAACTGCTTTTTTCCATTTTCAACCCTTTTCACTGCACTTCTGAATTGCTGTGGTGCGTTGTTTAAAATGTCCACAGTGCTTCCTACAATGCCGCTTTTCCCCCACCCTATTTCGCCATGCAATCTTCCTCAGACTTTTAAAAAAATTGTGAGGTGAGCACTATAGTGCTATAGCAGCATCTCAGTGGTGCTGATTTAGCGCTATAGTGTTCACCTTAGAACATTTTTTAAAAGTCCGAGGAAGATAACCTGGTGAATAAGGGTGTGAAAAAGTAGTGCTGTTTGAAATGACCATAGCACTTCAGAGCTCCTTAACTGAAGGAAATTCGCTGTATGAAACCCCCATCCCTGTATTGCTTTACTTGAAATCGACCAACAACAAATAATATCTGGTTTAGAATGATAATGTGAAAAGGGCCTCTCATCAGGCTATACATCCTTTACCATGGATTTCTTCATCATACAGAGACAGCCCATAATCACCCTACATTAAGCAAGGTTCCCCCCAATGAGCCAGTGCAGTGCAGTGGCTGGAATGTCAGAGTAGCCTCTAATACTGACTCTGCCTCAGTACTCTCTGGGTGACATTAGGCCTATCATTCTCAGCCTTCTTCATGAGGTTGTTTAGAGGATAAATGTATGAAGGTATAACCATGTATGCTTGTCTGAGCTCTTTAGAGGAAGAGTTAAATAAAATGTACTATACAGATTAAATTAGCCTTTAGTGCTGTTGTGTACCCAGAGAAACCGTGCACACGGTCAGGTCCGCACGTGGCCATGCGAATGGCCCAAGCTTCGCTTCCAGAGACAATAGCCCGAACGGATCCTAGGGCGCACCTATCGGACAGCTAGGATCCGAGAATTGACCTATGGGACTTGGGTGCACTGTAAATATCCTATCACGGGTATGGGTGTGTGTTTGGGTGTGGTTTGCTATGGGGATATAAGCCAGCCTCTGGCCTGGCTACTTTATCCCAAGTTCTCTATATGCATGAATAAAGTATGAGCTGAAATCACTCCGCTATACCTCAGTCTCAGTACTTTATAAGTGCCTTGTTCCAAATCTTTCTTCCTCTTTTATTTCTCACAGGTTTTTCCTTTTGCCTGGTTGAGAATTGTCCTATGAGGCCAGCATAAAGTATGTAAGACATTCTGCTTCTTATAAAGGCTGTCTAGAAGATCCAGGACCAAAGCAAAACATAAGCTTACCTTTCATCTTTAACCACTCAAGATGCAGATTCAGGAATAGCTGCTGTCTGAAGGCAGTGTGTATATTACTGAATCAAAGTGCTGCAAAACTGTTGTAAAACTGCCTCCTCAAATCAGTAGTGCTGGCATGAAGAATTCTGTCAAAAAACTCTACTGCTGCTGAAAATTGCAGTAAGACAGAACACAGTCTGTCTGGACATTCCCCCACAAGTTATATCTTCTTTCAATTCTGATTTCCTTTATTGCTGACCCTCTCAGTTTCCACAATTGATGGAACAAGTTTTTGTGTGTGTGCATGTGAGTGAAACATTTCTGATCTTTTTAAAGTGAACAAGAAAAACTACCACAAGTCTTAAGTGATTGTTGTGTCCAATAAGCCAGAACATACTGAATACAATTATATGATACCAATTAACCTTTAGAAACTAGAGGTCATGGTAAGATACTGAGGAATTAAAATTCAGTTTTTCCCCAGAGTTACTTCACAAATGCTGTTTGTTGCTTACAATTTATGTATACTGCCACCTATATATGCTGGCTTTTGTATTGATTCCAATTTGGTGACCCTTGAGAAGGGGGATATGGCATCTTCCCACCAACTACTGTTATGTCAGCATGCCGATATTCATCTAGAGCCTCAGACCATCTGAGAAAATAGAAAAAAAGGGGCAGCTACCTCCCCCACAAAAGGCCAGGCGGGGGGAACAGCATGGATCAGACTCTGAGCATCACAAGGAAACCAGTGGTTTTCTAAAATGCAAAGTAAGACACTCTTTTGGAAGAAACTTAATCTTAAAAGCAAACATCTTGATTACCTAAGATCATTTTATATTCAAACAGCCACAAGAAATAGTCTGTGTTTGTGACACCAAAGGAGAAATGTTGCAGAAGACAAAAAGGGATTTTCTTAAGCCATCCAAGAGAAAAATTTAGTCTCTTCCCTGAGACTAAGTAAGGGTGAAAACTCATCTCTTGAGCCCCAACACATTTGTAAGCAGATATTTGTTAATCGTGTCAAGATCAGGTTTTGCCACAAACAAACATTCAGCAAGGAAATGATTTCTTTCAATCAGGAAACTAGCAGATAAAGTTAATTTAGCTAGAAATTGCCACAAGACTCCCCTAAAACAAAGTGAATTTTAGGTATACAAGGACTTAGCTTTCAGCCACAAAATGGGTACAGTCTCTCCTCCAGACTGACCTCCACTACCACTCCAGCACATTAGCCACCAGGATTTCTACCTGCACGTTTGCAAATACCATCTCACTGCACCATCCTACTCCAGCTTCTCCCTTTCTCTCCTTCTATATCATTGTCAGAGCACCCCATCTCCCCCATCTCCAGGCATCTCTGCTACCCTGCAGCTTTCTCTTAACCCCAGCCTTTTCAATAGCCTTAAACACAATCCCTTAGATTCAGATCCAAGCATTTTCTACTCCCCCCCCCATCTGATCCTGTCTCTTTCTCAGCTCAGCAGCTCAAATCTCTTGGTCCCTGCTGGGATCCAACCTACACATGCAACCCCTCCCTCAGCTGGGCTCCACTAAAAAGGGAACCAGAAGAGGGTGGGACATTATTGTAAAATAAGGAAATAATCACACTAGGATTGAGACTGTCATAATTGCATTTATGAACTGCCATTGATTAATCAGTGCTTTCAGTTTCCTTCTTTGATCTATCCACTTTTTAGTCAATAAAATTTACTTCTTATTAGTGGTGTCATTCTTTCCAGCTCCTTTGGGGAAGGCATGTGCCAGGGCAAGCCAAGCACATGCCTAAGAGATCCTTAAATTTTTGGTCTGCACATCTGTGGGAACATCCTATGAATGCCAGCCTCATGTTTTTGGTAACACCACTGCTTTCTGCTATATTGAATTTTCATTGGCAGTGAATTAAGCAGAGTTGTACATGCTACAGAGTCAGTTTTATCTGTTGCTCACAAACCCATAAGCTACATGTTCTTGTAGTTACGGTAGCCAAACTCTTTGGCTGGGAAGGAGTAAGTTGTACAAATGCTTGATCAAGATCTTATTCTGTAGGCTTAGTTCATTAATATAGCTTATTCAGACAGTGATGTCAGCGTTTGATACATTTGAGAAAGATGGTGTGTAGTGAGCCCACCTCCCTTCTTCAGCCATTGCTGAGAGATGACTGAGCCTTTCCTTTCTTCTAGAACTAGCTAAGTAGCTGCTACTTTCCAATGGAATGAGAGGCATTTTGGAACCAACCCCATGAGAAACCAGCTGCAGATCTGTGTAGGCAAGCAAGTCTCCTCATAGGGATGCCAACTCATAAGTCTACTCATAGGGATGCCCTATATGGTCAGTGACCTACTTACCTAAGGGACTGCCTTTCCCCACATGTGCCTCAGAGAGTACTAAGATCTGGATCCCAAAATCGCCTGGCCCTTCCAGGCTTGAAAGACACCAGGCTGGCTACAATGAGGGCCAGGGCCTTCTCTGTGGCGGCCCCTCACTGGTGGAATGAGCTCCTGGATGACATCAGGGCCCTGCAGGACCTTTTGCAGTTTCGCAGGGCCTGTAAAACAGAGCTCTTCCGCCAGTCTTTCAAGTAGCGCCCACCTTGACATCAACACCTCCACCAGCCAGATGATTAACAACCTGGCAGGAGCCTGGAGGCAGCCATTCAAATGATGACAGAGTGTCTCCATCTGTATTATGATTATGTGTTTTCTATTGTAATCTTAATCTAATGTTGTTTTTAGTATATATATTGGAATTTTAATGTATATATTTATATATATATGTTGTTAGCCACCCACGGCAGGGAGGGTGGGATATACATTTAAATATAAATAAATAAACTCTGGGTTGGAAAATTCCTGGGGACTGAGAAAATCGGAATTTGTACAGGAGAGGGACGTCAGGAGGGTATAATGCCATCAAGTCCACCCTCCAAAGCAGTAATTTTCTCCAAAGGAATTAATACGTGTAGTCTTGAGAAGAGTTGAAATTCTGAGAAATCTCCACTCCCAACAAGGAGGCTGGGAACCCTACATCTACCCAAAGGGAAGGAAGGGAGTTAAAGCCTCCCTACCTCTCAGCAGCATGATTTGATCCCTTATGCTGACCAGGTGCTGATGATCAGAATCTTTTGGTTTATGTATAGGCAAGAAAAAATAAGGCACTGTGCCATCACGTGTCTGAGGTAGGAGATGAGATTGCTCAGATGCTGGCAACCTCATTAGAAATAGAAGCCTTTTGGAAACCCACACTAAAGGATTAGAGAGGTTTAAATAGTTGCATAGTTCAACTCTTAATTAATAAATATATTAAATGTGTTAAATTATTTATTTGTTTATTTATTTAATTTATACCCTGCCCTCCCCGCAAACGGGCTCAGGGCAGCTTACAGCAGTGGCCCAGTTGCCAATAAAACTGATAAAGCAATATACATCATTTCATAATAAATTAAAACATAAAATCATAAGGTGCTATTCAGTTCTACAGTTCGTTGTTTATGATGGCATATTAAGATGTCTCCGACAACTAGATTCCAGCTCAGAGTCGTTCCAAGTCACTCGGTGTAATGGGTCAGATGTTGGCACTGAGGGCTGGGCTCATTGATGGTAGTGGTGGGGGCGTCTCCTAATTGAAGGCCTGGTGAAAGAGCTCCATCTTGCAGGCCCTGTGGAACTGCAATATATCCTGCAAGGCCCTGATCTCCTCCGGGAGCTCATTCCACCAGTAAGGAGCCGCCACTGAGAAAGCCCTGGCCTCGTCATGGCAAGCCTAGCCTCTTTGGGGCCCGACAGGGTCAAGCGATTCTGTGACCCTGACCTCAGTGCTCTCTGGGGTATATGTGGGGAAAGGCGGTCCCTCAGGTATGTTGGACCCTGGCCATATAGGGATTTAAAGGTAAGCACCAGCACCTTGAAACGGATTCGGTATGCTATTGGCAGCCAGTGCAGGGCCTTCAACATAGGCTGGATGTGTTCCCATCTAGGTAAGCCCATCAACAGCCTGGCCGCAGCATTCTGCACTAGCTGCAGTCTCTGAATTTGCAACAAGGGCAGCCCCATGTAGAGAGTGTTGTAGTAGTCTAGTCTCGAGGTGACTGTAACATGGATCACTGTGGCCAGGTCATTGCGGTCAAGGAAGGGAACCAACTGCCTAATCAGCTGAAGATGGTAAAAGGCTGACTTGGCAGTGACTACTACCTGGGCCTCCATTGTTAAGGAGGGATCCAGGAGCACACCCAAGCTCCTAACCTCTGGTGCTGGCACCAATGGTGCCCCACCGAAGGCCAGGAGTGGGCTCCCCACCCACGCACCACCCCAGCCCACACAGAGGATCTCCATCTTAACTCAGCCTAAGCCAACCAGCCACGACCTGTAATGCACGGTCCAGATCTCCAGGACTGCAGTTCGACCAGCCGCCCAGCATCAGATAGAGCTGGGTGTCATCAGCATACTGATGGCACTCCAGTCCATAACTCCAGGCTATCTGGGCAAGGGGGCGCATATAGATGTTAAATAGCATTGGGGGAAGCACTGCCCCTTGAGGCACTCCACACACTCCAACAGGGGTCTCCTGGATTGTTGCCACCCGATTGCCACCCTTTGTCCCCAACCTTAGAGAAAGGAAGCAAGCCACTGGAAGGCAAGCCCCTGTATTCCCATGTCGGTGAGGCAGTGGAGCAACAACTGATGGTTGGCCGTGTTGAATGCAGTTGACAGGTCCAACAACAACAGCACTGCCACACCGCCCCAATCCAGATGCCTCCGGAGATCATCAGTCAGAGCGACCAGAGCCATCTCCATCCCATGTCCCAGGCGAAAGCCAGATTGGAAGGGGTCGAGCATGAAAGTGTCCTCCATAAAGTCCTGTAGCTGTATCGCCACTGCCCCGGCCAGTGATTAGTCAATTTGGCTGGGTCCAGAGATGGTTTCTTTAAGAGTGGGTGGGCCATCGCTTCCTTGAGTGCCCCTGGGAACAGTCCCTCTAAGAGGGATTTGTTGATAATTTCCCTCAGGGCACCTTGGAACCCCTCATAGCCCGCTTTAATGAGCCAGGAAGGGCACAGATCAAGGCTGCATGTGGTTGGGCATACAGTCAAGAGCAATCTGTCAACTTCCTCCAGGCTGAGTGGGCTGAAATGATCTCATACCAAAGCTGTAGACATGCTTGGGGCCTCGAGCTCGCTCACTGTTTCAACTGTGGCGGGGAGGTCGCGGCAGAGCAACAAGACTTTATCCACGAAATAGCTCACAAATGCCTCACAGCCAATATCCAATTCCCTAGCGTTTAGTCTGCTCTGCGGCAGATCTGTTATAGACCGAATTGTTCCAAACAATTGGGCTGGGTGTGAGCTCGTGGATTCAATCTCCGCTGCATAGAAATCTCTCTTCGCAGCTTTGACTACCATCTTGTAGGATCTCATAAACGTCCTATAAGATGCTCTTGTAGCTTTGTCTGTCTAGCCATCTCAGCTCTCACTTCATAAGCCACAGCTCCTGGGTAAACCAAGGAGCAAGAGTGCAGAGGGCACTAGGGAGTGATCTCGTTGATGGCTGTGGAGAGCCGGCTATGCCAGTCCTCCACAAGCTCGTCCAACAAGCTGCCAGGGGGCATTGGATCCCGTAGAGCTGTCCAAAGCCGCATTGGGTCCATCTGGCTCTGCAGGTGAGCAAAAATGTGCTCGCCGCCTAAACAGGGTCAGGGTGGCACATTCAGGCAGGCCCTCAGGGCATGGTGGTCCAACCATGGGACTGCCAAAGCAGTAACTCGGTCCACTGTTACCCCCACCGCAAAAATCAAATTGAGGGTGTGCCCAGCCCAGTGAGTGGGGGTCGTTACATATTGGGAGAGTCCTAGTGCCACCATGGATGGCACCAGGTTCGCTGCCTGACTGGAGGTCATGTCATTGGCATGGACATTGAAATCATCCAGTACTATAAGTCTGGGGTGCTCCAATGCCCAGCCTGATATGGCCTCCATCAGGGACGGTAGGCTATTGGCCGGAGCGTTAGGTGGTTGGTACACCAGCCAAATCGCCACACTCCCCCTAGCCTCCCATGCCAGGCTGGCACACTCAATGTCCGTGATCTTAGGCAACAGGAGTGCCCTGAAGGAGTAAGACTCCCGGATGAATATAGCTACTCCTTCCCCCTGCCCCCATGTCCGTGATTGGTGAAGCTACCATCTCCCCATCCCGCACGCAGGTCTCGGACACGCACGCCAGGTCTACCTTCTGTTCTTGCACAAAGTCCCAAAGGATCATGGTCTTATTATTGATAGACCTGGCGTTGCACAACACCAATGTCAGAGAGGGGTTCATCGTCCTAGCCCCACTGCCAAAATCCCTCAGGGTGGGGTGCAGGCTGGAAGGGGGCCGAACTTTCCTATTTCTCTGCCCCCTTCCCTTCATTCCCTGCCTGGCCCCACCACTAAACTTCCCCCTCCCCAGGAGCACTGAAATTCCCTGCTCAGACATCAACAGCCTAGCCAGCTAGCCTAGCCAGCTAGGGCCTCAGACCGACCAATAAAGCTGATGATTTTAAAGAACCATATGCACAATAATATTAAGCTTAAATTAAAACCTTCCCCTGTTCTTTCCCTGCCATCCAGTCCTCGTCCAGATGTTATTACCTCCCTATCTGTTTATCTTCAGTCATTCTCTTACTGCCCGTATAATTAGACCGACAGCCTATGATTGCCTTTTTTCTTTTCCTCTATTTCCCCCTTTATAACCAGTAAATTTAAATAAATTTAAATAAACCGATTGGCACATTTACGTCAAGCTTTCCAGCCTTGCTAACCCATCTTTTGAGTCTTGTGTCTTCATTTTGGAATACAGAAGAGGTACAATTGATTTTGCTCTGCAGATTCTACAAAACCTTTCTCTTTAGGTAAGCTTTTTGGTATGATTTATTTGTAGTAAAGTTATTTTTGTGCAGATGTATTAGATATTATGTGTTAGGATTTTAACTTTGCTATAATTTGTAAGAGTTTAGAAGTTTATTTTATAGCTGAAATCTGGGTAAGTATCTTAATAAATAATTAAGTGTTGTAGCTAGCTTTCCAGAAGCTACTAGCTTACAAATGTTTTTACTAACCCACATATGCTTATTTACAGGGAAATCCTAAGCAGAATTACACCCTTCTAAGCCTAAAAAGAGTGAACAAACTCTT
>NW_015174298.1:359694-361024 GCF_001447785.1 Gekko japonicus
TTCCCCATTTACAAAAGATTATATCATCAGTTTCACTGGCATTTATCAATTGATTCTCTTACATTGAGTGAGGTCCTTCTGAGCCAGTTGGGGTAGTGGTTAAGGGAGAACCAGGTTTGATTCCCCACTTCTTCGCATGCAGCTGCTGATGAGTCAGTCACAAGTTCTTTCAGAGCTGTTCTCTCCAGAGCAGTTCTCTCAGAGCTCTCTCAGCACCACCTACCTCACAGGGTGTCTGTTGTCGAGAGGGGAAGGTAAAAGAGATTCTAAGCTGCTCTGAGACTCCTTTGGGTAGTGAAGGGCAGAGTATAAATCCAATCTCCTCTTTCTTCTTCAACTGCATAGGGTATTGCTTTTAGTAGAACAGATAACTAGATCCAACCCTAAATCCCTAAATAATTGCATTCAATTGTGTTCAAATAACATAAAATCCGATAATTGTTATTATTGGAAAATAAAATTTATTTTCAGGACTGAATGACTGGCTAATGCAGAGTCAGAAATTCATTTTCTCTAAATTAGATTAGTGAGGTGTATTTTATCTTCTACTGTAGCTTTTGAAACAATTTGGGCTTATGAGGCACCTCTATTATACTTCCAGCTTTGTCCCTTTTTCTGCTTGAAGTACTCAACTGTCAGACTACACTGAGAAGGTGGAACTTGTAATGCAGAAATCTGCACCACAGTGAGAACACAAAATATACATATATTTGGACTAGCAGTAAAGCCCGTTGTGAAAGCAATACAACGGGATCTAGAAAGAGGCTCTGGGGCAGTGCTCTGGCTTTGGGCAAACAGTGTCAATTTGCTGTGGTGACCTCAGCAGGGTATATTGACAGAGTCCTCTGTTTTCTCCAGAGGAACTGATCTCTGCTACCTGAAGAGCAGTTGTAATTGTGAGTGATCTGTAGCCCTCACCTGCAGATTGGCAGCAATTGTTACCCAGGACAAAATGGCTGGTTTGGAGGGTGTAGTCTATTGCATTCTACCTGTCTGAGGTCCCACCTCTCTGCAAACCCCACCCTCTCCATGCTCCAGGAGGCAGAAGCCTCCGGTCGCCCGCTCCCTTCCCCTCCCCCACCACCGACTCCTGGGCCGGCAACTGGAGGCCGGGTCCCTTCCCCCCCACTCACTCCAGGGCCGGCAACGGGATGCAGAGGCCTCCCGCAGCCGCCGGCGCCGTTCCCCCATCCCCCTCCCACTCTCACCCACTACTGTTTACCTTACCATCATCCAGCCTATGCGTTTGTTACAGACCACATCTTTCTAGATCCCCTTGTATTGGTTTCACAACGGGCTTTTCTGCTAGTCTCGGCCCGGGCGACGGTCG
>NW_015174298.1:361964-414083 GCF_001447785.1 Gekko japonicus
GCCGACATCCGGCCGCAGGGTCCGTTTCCCCCCACCCAACCCCACTCACTCCAGGGCCGGTGACTGGAGGTGCAAGCCTCCGGCTGCCGGGTCCGTTTCCACCCCCCCCACTCCAGGACCGGAGACAGGAGGCAGAAGCCTCCGGTCGCCCACTCCCTTCCCCTCCCCCCCCACCCACTCCCAACAGGCACTGAGGGGAATGTAGGGTTGCCAGCTCTAAGGAGGGAAATACCTGGAGGTTTGGGGGGTGGATTCTGTAGAGGGTAGCATTGGGTGGGGGGGTGGAAGGACTCAGCAGGTATAATGTCATAGGGTCTACCCTCCAAAGCATCCATTTTCTCCAGGGGAACTGATCTCTGTCATCTGGAGATCAATTGTAACAGTGGGAGATCTCCAGGTCCCACCTGGAGATTGGCAACCCTAGGGGAAAGTCAGCTGCACAGCAGGGGGTTGAAGGGAATGGTTTGATGGCTGCTGGGCCAAGATTGGCATCAATAGTTCCCCAGGAGCCCCATTGTAAATTAGCATTGAAGCTTTAAGATCTCTCCAGCTGTCACCTGGAGACTGGCAACAGCTTGTCTGGAGTGTGGGCAGTATGGCATTGTATCTGTCTGAGGTCCCCCTCTTCCTCCTCCTCCTCAGACCCCACCCTCAGCAGGCTTCATCCCTAAAATATCCTGGAAGTTTCCAACCTGGAGTTGGCAACCCGATGTCCTTTCCTGGCAACGATCAGCCAACCTTTATCTGCCTCTCTGTCTTAAGTTTTATAACCCCCCCCCCACAGCCTCTGTCTAGGGAAAGGGAAGCTGACATCATTCTCCTCTTCCCTATGAGGTATGATGCAACTGAAAATCCCAACTGCCTTGCGGGGGGGGGGGAGTTTGAGGTGTGGAATAGAGTGTTGTCCAATCAGCTTCCATATGCAAATAACCTTGGAACGCTGGGCAGGACTGCACAAAGCAGCCAGTCAACCCAGCCAGTGTTACTGAGTGGCAGTTTTTCCGGCCTAACACTAAAGGGGTGAAATTTAGAATGTTCATATAGAATGTTCTTATTCAATTATATATAAGGAGAGATTGTGTCATTCTGTGTGCTGACTGATGTCACACAGCAACAAGAGAAGGTTGAAAGGTCTTTGGGAAGAAAGCACTGGAATAAATACCAGTGTTGAAAATGGTAATGCAAAGCATCAGACTACCATTTTTTTTTTTTGGAAACATGGAGACCCCAGGAAAAAATAATGAAGGCTACAGTCCTGCATCCACCATGTTTAGATCAATAAGGCAAAATATGCATTCTTGTGTGTACACCATCATTTTGTAACAGAGGTTACTGCTGTTTTTATGTTCTGGAGCCTGTAAAAGGCTAAAGTACCAAGAAAATGCATTATATTCTAGCCTCCATTTCTGAGATGAAAAGAGCACACTCAATGAATGATATAAAGCAGTTGGTGTTGAATTTGGCTTTTGTTCATGATTGAAACTGTATATATAAGAGTTACATTGAAAGCCCATTTCTGTTTAACGAATATCGGTAATGGATTGCAAAGTTTAGCTTTGAGTTTGTAATTTATAGACCACTGTTATTCATTCCAGTCAAATGCCAATGACAGGAAGGGCAACAAATCAAAGTTAATTTGTAATTGAAAATGACTATTACTAAAAGTGGTTTCACTTTAAAGAATCTTGACATGTTTGAAGATGTATTACTTTGAACAGCTTTGTTATTTAAAATTGTTTTAAAGCATTAAAAAGGAGGGTTACATTTTTGAAGGCTGATCTTGAACATGAGGTACTCTGCAACCTTTTAGTGCTTGGGGAGTGAGATCTGTTCAAAATGAACATTAAAATGCAGTTTAAAAAGATTTGACTTGTTTGTAATACACTCTAGCATGTCTTTAAAGAACCCTCTAAATGTTGCTGTTAAAATATCTAGATGGTGAAATCTGATGCTTTTGTGTAATCTGCGTTTTATCTACTGAAAACCAATTGTTATTAGTTTCTCAATTCCTTAGGTAATTGCACTCATGTCTTTTATGTCTTTAAAATATTGAAACTGTAGTAAAGATACACTTACTGAACATTTACTTTTAACCTAAGGTTGCCTATTTCACTTATAGTGCCACTACACTACATAAAAGATATTTTTTTGGGGGGGGGATGGTGATTGATCTTGTAGCTCATTCAGACGGCAAATGAAACCATGTTTTAATTAACCTATGGTTAGCATGATTGTCCGAATAAGGACCATTCCAATAATTATTGTTAATTAGGGTATATCATACTGGGACTTGACATACCCTTGTTCTGAATCCGGTTTACTAATCATAAAGTATCAACTATAGTTTTGTTTCAAAGATGAATGTGGATATCCTAGTTTTCCCCCAATGTCACCCTTCCTTCAATGCATGCTGGGATACTATCAAGATCTCTATTAGGAAGGCAGGAAAAAAATGTAAAGGTAAAGGAAAGAGCATTTGCTGAAACAAACCGAGATTTGATAATCATCTGCAATGTGAATCCTAGTTACACAAATTGAGCATAGTTAAAATAAACCATGATTGCTCATTATGTTTTAGACTCTGGTTGCTTAACCAATTGTGGCCCTTTTGTGAGAAAGGTGGTTTGGCCACATTTATCCACGTTCTGATCAAAACCAGGTTAGATTGCTGCAGTGTGATGTTATATGGTGCTGCTTCTGAATTTCAACAGGTCCAAAACATGGCAGCAAGGTAGAAAGTCTTACATGAATTATACAGCACATATTTCTAAGGATGGGCATGAACCAGCTCATGAATTCTGGTCAGTTCGTGGTTTGTAGAGTGAAGTTCCTGGTATATCAACTGGCACAAACTTTCCACAAACTTTCCAGCTGTTTGTGGTGGTTCATGAATGGATACATTTCCAGTCAGTCTCCATTCCATCTAAATGTTTACAAAACTTCAAAGCAACAAGGTGTGGAACTTGGAGATTATATAGGGGAGCATCCGGGGGAGGTCCCCTGTGAGTTCGATGTCTCTAGTTTGCACAGGATCCGTTCTATACACTCCCAGTGAAGAAGAGAAGAAGAAGAGATTGGATTTATACCCCACCCTTCACTACCCAAAGGTGTCTCAGAGTGGCTTACAAACTCCTTTCCCTTCCCCTTCCCACAACAGACACCCTGTGAGGTAGGTGGGGCTGAGAGAGCTCTTGACAGAAACTGCTCTTTTTTCAAGAACAGCTCTTATCAGAACTATGACTTGCCCAAGGTCATGTAGCCAGGTGCAAGTGGAGGAGTGGGGCATCAAACCCAGTTCTCCCAGATTAGAGTCCGCACACTTAACCACTACACTTAACTGGCTCTCAATGATACAGTGACTGCTTCTCAATGATATAATCATGAGCTAAACTGCATTTTCCCAATTTGTGCCCATCCTTACATATTTCACCTACGCTGAAAGATTTAAATTAGTAACTTATTCACTTCTAGGTATTAATCAGTGTACAGGTTAAGTATAAACAGGGCTATTTTTGAACCGGAATGCACAGGAATGGTGTTCCAGCTGTGTTCAGGCTTGGCCACACCCCTTCCTCCAAACAACCCTCCAGTGGCCAAACAGAGCAGTCCTCAGTTGGGCCACTGGAGCAAGAAGAAGTAAGGTGAGTTTTCCCAGCCTGATAGGGCCCCTTTTAAATGCACAGAGCAGGAAAGCCCCTCAGGCCTGATCTCCAGCTGGCATAAAGACTTCCGCATGTCAATTTAGGCAGTAAGAGCCAATTGGGGAGTCTGGCTAAGGATATAGTTTAGGTAAGATTTGTGGGAAGCATATGTTGTATTTGGGGTAGGAAATCCAGTGGGATTTGGATACACATTGCAGTGGGGTAGACTAGAAAAGGCTTCCAAGAAGTATTTCTTGAATACCTAATTTTCAGTTAGAACTGGATGTTTTTTTGTACTGAAATGGGACTGTCCGTTTCCTGTGGCTTCAACATTTTGGCATCGTTGTTACCTTTATGTTCATGTAGCATTAAGAGATTGGTTAGCATGTCTTTCTTTCTTTTGTAGCCTTTGAAAATCTTAATATTTTATGGTTTCTGATTAGTTTATGGGGGCACCTCTGCAGCAGCATATTAGCTCTGAGCTTTGTTTTAATCCTAAATCTGCCCAATATCAGGGCACCTGCATTGACATTTTTGCATTATTCCCACCGTGTAACTGTTGCAGGTGCTGTCAGATTCTAGTAAATACTAAAGCCACTTAACTGAGTAATGGGAAAGCTGAAACTCTGCAGGACAGGCAAAACCCCTGATATCAGAGGAAAATGTCAACAGGCATAGTGTATTTTATTAGGACCAAGTGTAATCATAAACCGTGAGCTGGCTGAGCTGGCTGACAAATGTCACAGTTTGGTGTGGTGGTTAAGTGTTCAGACTCTAATCTGGGAAACCAGGTTTGATGCCCCACTCCTCCACTTGCAGCTGCTGGATGACCTTGGGCAAGCCGTAGTTATGCCAGAGCTCTTCTTGAAAGAGCAGTTTCTCTCAGAGCTCTCTCAGCCTCACCCACTTCACAGGGTGTCTGCTGTGGGGAGGGGAGGGGAACAGAAAGGAATTTGTAAGTCGCTCTGAGACTCTGAATGAAGGGTGGGGAATAAATGCAATCGCCTCTTCTTCCTCATCCCCCTCTCCCTCCTCCTCCTTGATATTAACTACATAAAAATGGGCAGGGAGAAAAATATAAACCTTGGGCCATAAAACCTGAGTTTTTGGGCAAATACAGATCTGTGGTCATAACACTTCACTAATGTGAGACTGCAGCAAACAGCTACATTGTGCAAGGCAGGCCTTGCATGAGAAAGTTGCAGGCAAAGAGAAGAGATGCAGTGAATGGAACAGTGGCCTTCACTAGGGATGCCTTGGGTTTATCACATGATGTGAGTATTTCATCTTTTTGTCTAAGCTCCTCAGAATGGTGTCTGCAGCACTGACCCATTTTGTCCTCAAAACAATACAGTTGATATGACCTGGCCAAGACCAGTGGTTTGGGGCTAAGCCCTCTTTGATGCAGGCATCCCTAGTGAAGGCCACCGTTCCATTCACTGCATCTCTTCTCTTTGCCTGCATCTTTCTCTTGCAAGGCCTGCCTTGCACAATGTAGCTATTTGCTGCAACACCAAAGTTTTGTGGCCATACACTCCTGTACGGGCTGGTTATGGTTGATCGTATGGTTTGTTTTGCTCTGTATAGTAGATGGTGGGACCAGTTGTTAAATAGTGGTTGCTGCTAATCATGTTGGAAGTTATAATAATAAGTGAGATCTGAGGCCAGTAGCACCTAAAGACCAACAAGATATCCAGGGTATAAGTGTTTGAGAGTCAAAGCTCTCTACAGCTGAAACTATCTTCACCAATAATCAGTCTCTCTACATAGTGTGTCTATACTGGATACCAAACACACATCCTGCTTTTAGCAGATTCTTTCTTTCTTTCTTTCTTTCTTTCTTTCTTTCTTTCTTTCTTTCTTTCTCTCTCTCTCTCTCTTTCTTTCTCTCTTCCTTCCTTCCTTCTTCCTTCCTTCTAGCTTTTAGCAGAGACTTTCTTTCTTTCTTTCTTTCTTTTCCTTCCTTCCTTCCTTCCTTCCTTCCTTCCTTCCTTCCTTCCTTCCTTCCTTCCTTCCTTTCTTCACAGTCCAGTGGCACCTTTAAGACCAAGGTATATTCAACTACAAGCTTTCCCTCCTCTGTGAGGGCAGATCTGCATTGTCAGGGGTGTGGCCTAATATGCTAATGAGTTTCTGCTGTGGGGTGTGGCCTATTATGCTAATGAGTTCCTGCTGGGCTTTTTCTACAAAAAGAGCTCTGAGTATAAACACTACCTAATCCTGCACAAACCTATTCCATCATCCAAAGTCCTGCTCTGTACAGAGCCTTTTCTGTGGTGGCATCTTATCCAAGGAACACCACTTTAACATTTTTTTGGCTGGCATTATATTTGGTCAGATTTCAATCCCAGCCTTTTATTTATCTTTTGTTTATCTCAGAATGTATTTGATGAAATTTAACTTTCTGTTTCATGGTGTATATGGCTAGCCCAGGTGCTGAACAAAGGGTCCCCCCCCCCGTTAGAACCATTATGTATATAAGCAACCACAACCAGGAGGATATTTTAGTGCATATAGGGATACTTGTATGTGTGTGTGATACTGACTATACATTTCTGAATTAGTGTCTGTGTGTGAATCTCTCGCTGTGATGTTATCCAGTCAGCTGTGATAATAAAACAATCGAATGGTTTTGCTGAGTATTACTTTTTCTAATTTGCTTCCTGGACTTTGAACTGGCAACTAAGCAGTGACACAGAAAAACATTTCTGGGAAAGGGACAAATAGAAGAGTGCATATTCTATTGGCAAGAACATTTGAAGCCTTTAAAGAGCCCAGCACCTTTCAGCCTCCCATCGTGTTTTCTATCTGATAATAACTTGTTCCAAGTTGAATTACCATGGTTGGCTGCACCCTATCACACCTTTGGATTAGGAAAGTGGAGCTTAGAAGTATTTGTGAAGTACTTCTTGATTATTCACAAGTTAGCTCCTGATTGAAGTAGTCTGCAGCAAAACGCCAAGTTCACCCCTGCGTGTAGCAAAAGCTCTGAACCATGCATCAGGAAATTGACCTTCAGAGATTATTATGACCTTCAAACTGTTGCCACATCACTGAAATGAGTTTTGTGTGGAATTTGATGATAAGCCTTTGGATTACTGGGTGATACTGTGTCAACACCTTTGATAGCACTCACAGAAAGACAGCTATCTGAAGAAATGATTTCAAACACCAACACTTGAGGATTATTTGAGGAAAACCCAGAAATCATTCAATAGGAGCCAGTTTCCATTTCAGTGTATGTCTTCCCTCTTGCTTAACAGGATGCTGAATATTATATTGTGAACAGAAATTATATAGTAATGTTATTATAAATACTTTAATTAAAATGCTTCAGTTACTAAGAACTGAGTAATCTTTGAAGACTGTCAGACCTTATTCTTTCTGACTCATATTTTACAAACATCATTGTTCAGCTTAACTGATCTTATGTTTTTTAAAAATATTTGGGTAACTTGCTGTGCAACCCTAAACAGTGTTACACTCTTCTAAACCAAATGAAGTTTAGAATGCTGTAATTCTGCTTAGGGGAGGACTGTTAATACGGACATTCAATTATGATAGCCATTTTCTTTTGTGGCTGTTGAGGCTCACTTTCCTGTTAGAGAGATGGGAATGCCAGAAGAGCTGGTAAAAAATGTAGGATTTTGTACTTCACATCCAGCAAATATCACCAAGTATTTATTACCATCTGTATTTTTACTTGCTCAACAGATCTTTAGGGCTTTGCTCCCGAACAGCCTTGGAAGTAAGTTCCCTTGAAATCTTCCAAGATGTGATTTCACGTAGATGTCTTTAGTATTAGGAAATAACCTTCTAGCATTTCAGCACCTCAGCATGCCAAAATTCTTCTTGTTTACGGAATACTTTCTTTGACTACACATACACAATGACAGGCTCCTTTATCACAAAAGCCCAATAGAGCTCCTAGTTCCAACTTCATCTTTGAAGATGTTTTTTAATGCCAACACTAATTGTTGAGCTCTGTTGCTGGCACGTTCCTTCCTAATGGAGAACTGAGAAATTGCTTTGAAGGGATTAGTTCACAGAAATGAAAATAGACAAAAAGTTGGCAAAGGGCTCATAGCAAAAGAACCACATGAGTATGAGACTCTTTTGCTTGTCATTCATTTTTTAATGTTCCCTGCTATGGTATTTAGGTGTCTGTTAACTATTTGGGTACATCAGATTATTCCTATCTAGCCTATATTTAAGGCTGCATCCAGATGGTGTGTCCTTCAAAAGTGACTCTAGCATTAACCCCGAACTGGTAGAAAAGATACCGGAAACGTTGCACCAGCAGTACAATACTGCTACCTCTGCTTTATCACCAGAGTTGCTTATTGGACTATAATGGAGGCAATACTGTGGAGTGAAAGACGACTAGAAGCAAATTCTGCAATTTTCTTCTATGGATGCCAGCCAGTATCTGTCATGCCATCTTAATGAGCATACATGGCAGTGATAGCCATACATGGTGGGGCAGGGAAGAGACACTGTGGGTGTGGTCAGACGGCATTCTGGGAGCGGGTTAAATTGCTCCTGCTCCATGCGTTGTTTTTTTTAACCTGGAGAATCACGATCACACTCACCTCCTTGCTCTGGATCGCTGCACAGCCACATTGCTCCCCGCCATCCACACACATTGGTGCTGTTTTTCTCTCTCTCTCAGTTTGGGCGTGCGCACAGGCAGCCATCTGTAGAACAGCAATTTCCTCTTCAACTCAAGTGCTGTAAGACTTCCCTTTAAACATTTACCGCCAAAAATGGCCTCCCTGAGATCCTGAATTTGTCTAAAGGCTAAAACTAGGCACCATTTAAACATTGTTTTTAATAACATTGTGGCGGACCTCCACCTATGCGCACACCACCAACACTTTTTTAAAAATGGCGGGCGAAAAGCAGAAGCCTCGGGCAGCTTTCGAGTGGGGAGGCATAATGTTCCCTCTAAGCTGTGGAGTCTTGTGAGCAAAAATTCTATTTTGTAAGCTACTGTGTTCCATGACTGTAGCATGATGCTGGCTTCAGAGGCCCTCTATATGACTTGAGCTCTGGGAATTTTGTCCCCCAGCCCCCAATTGGAGAGCTAATCTCTCCATTGGCACCATCTCCCTGATAAAATCACTAATTTCTAGCTTCTATTAGCCTGGGTTGGTAAAAGTGATTTTAGTTTGTTTGGGTAAATTACATTGTCTCACTTTCATTATCAGACCAGGCTTTAAGAAAAGGCTTTACGTACTGGTGCATAGAACAATAAGGGTGGGACAAGGGCAGGCCTAAAGTTCCCTCATCTGCATATTCTCTGATCTTGATATCCATGTCAAATTATATAGTATATAGTAATATTAATTTATCGGCAACATCCTTGAATGTTAAAGGCATTAAAAAGGCCAGAATTGGAGCATACATTCAAGACTTACATAAGTGTAAGCAAACAGATGCTTTGCTCCAGGAGCTGGTTGGGTAAATAAATGTGTGACACTTGGGTTTACAAGAAGGTGGGGGTGCAATTTTAGTGCATTCAAAGATAGATTTTAAACATAAAAAGGATTCTGAGAGACCCTAAGGGTAGGTTTATTTTTGTGGAAGGTACACTTAGAGCTTCCCAAGGAGTTAGCCTTGCATCACTGTATTTCCCAAAAAAGGGCCAAATTAGACTTTGCTCACAAGATTTTTAAGAAATTGAAAAGATTTTCCTCATATATATATATATATGGGGCACATGAATGTTAATTTGCAAGGAATATCCCCAGTGTTATTTCATAATTGTCATGGGATTAATTTAAAAAATTTAGTGTACTCCGGCACTCCATGAGGCTTACAGTCTTCTCAAGATAATTGAGTTATATGGTTTATGTGAACTATGGGCAGAATTACATCCATCTGATACCTCTCATTCTTTCCATTCCCCAGTTTATGGTATTTTTTCAAGACTCGGTGGGATTCTTGTATCTAAAGAGGCTTTACACTGGATTAATAAAATGTCAGTTGGATTGATAAAAATCACAGATTATGCCCAGCAGTTATTGATTTGAGAAAGACCAGTCTAAAACATACTTAGTAATTTAACACAGTTTTATTGACAGAGGACAATAGCAAGCAGAATCTTAAAATAATAATGGAAGGGTACTTCAAAGAGAATTTGGATGTTTCTATATAACCCACTCTTTGTTGGGAAGCAATGAAAGTGGTGGTAAGGGGATACTGTATTCAGAATTCATCAATACTGAAAAAAACAAAGGAAACAAATTAATGAAATGAAAGCTGAAATTTTGTAGTTTAACAGAAATATATAAAAGATTCCCTTTAAATAAAACAATATTAAAGTGAAAAATAGAGGAATTAAATTTATTATGTATTAATAGAAAAATATTGAAATTCTAAACAAAGGTATTATGAATTTTAAGGGAAGTGTTCTAAACTATTAGTAAACAAAATCAAGATAGCCCAGCAAAGGAAATTGATCATGGCTGTTAAAAATTCAAAGTGGAAAATAGTTAACAAACCAAAAGATATTTTGGATTTCTTTATGGAGTTATAATAATCTCTATGGAGGAAATCAGATTCAATCTTCAGTGATTAATGAATATTATCTCTCAGTGGATATTCCCCTGCTGGACCCTAGGTTTGGGGATTCTTTAAATATGAGTATAACCTTTGAAGAGATTCATGCAGCAGCTAACTATTTAAAAATGGACTCAGCCCTGACCTGGATAGCCCAGGCAAGCCTGATCTAATCAAATCTCAGAAGCTAAGCAAAATTGACTCTGGCAAGTACTTGGATGGGATACCTTCTTGAAATACCAGCAGTCAGGAGGTGGGGGCAGGCTTTATTCAGACACCTCTCTGAATATCCTCCAGGCCCCCAGTAGCCACCAGAGGTCACCATGATTTCCAGGTGCACACACAATCACACACGTGCACACCATTGTTCCCTCTAAGCTGAGTTAGTGTGAGCTAGCTCACAGTTTTTTAGCTTCCAGCTCACACATTTCTGTCTTAGCTCAGGAAGGACAGCTCCAGAGCAAACTCATGTATGCAGCAGCCAAATCGCACACTCACAACTTTGATGCCGGTAGCTCACGAAGTAGAATTTTTGCTCACAAGACTCCACAGCTTAGAGAGAGCATTGGTGCACACACACATGAATATATGAAAAATACCAAAAAAAAAAGGGTTCTGCACCTGGTATAGATGGGTTCACACCAGAGTTTTAAAAGCATTATAAAGATATCCCCCCCCCCCATCTTCTTCCTATATTTAATGAATTCAATGGAGTGGTCTCCATTGCCTCCTTCTTTGTTGGAAGCTTAATTAGTTTTATACCTAAATCAAATAAAGATCCCACATCTAGGGAATACTATTGTCCAATTTTATTGATGAATACAGATGATAAAATTTTTACTAAAATATTAGCATTCAGATTGAGAACTTCAGATTGGTAGCCATTCTAGTCAGAAGCAGCAGAGCAAAGTTTGAGTCAAGTGAAACCTTTGAGACTAACAAAGTTTTATTCAAAGTGTAAGTTTCTTAGATTGAGAGTTTATATTCCAGTGTTAATATGTCCAGATCAATATGGATTTATTCCTAAACATTTAATTGTGGACACAGTTAGGAAGGTTGTGGGTCTTCTGTTTCACTCGAAAAAAGGGGGGGAGAATTAACATTATAGCTCTAGATCTTTATAAAGCCTTTGATTCAGTTAATTAGGAATATTTTAAAGTATTAATTTTTTATGAATTTGGAAATAAATTTAATAATGAAATTTCAGCTATTTATTCATCATATACTGCTAGCATAACAGTAAATAATTTTGTTTCCAGCTTAATAAATACTAACTGAGGTACCAAACAAGGATGCCCACTCTCCCTTCTGCTTTTCATCTTAGCTTTTGAGCCTTTAGCTAATAAATTAAGAACTAATCAAGATATTAGAAGACCAGTGCCCCCATATTACCCTCTCAGTAGTGAAGTATATCTTGATTGTTATGAGGATTAGGGAACGTAATATTAAAGCTCTGGAGCGATAATTGTATTTTGTATATTATAATTTTGGTTCTTGTTATGCTTTCAATCTATGCCAACTAAGGTCCTGAAATGAACTAATATTAGAGGAATTACATGTGGAGAAAAAGAACATCTGTTAACAATGTACATGGATGATATGTTATCTCTCATAAATTTGACAGAAGCTATACAACCTTTAAAGGGAGAACTTTAAAAATGCAATCAAATTTCTGGCCTCAGTGTAAACTTTACAAAATCTAATATGCTATGTTGTAATATTTCCCCTACAATTCAATTTAAAGCCTCTCATACTTTAACTATACCATTAGTACATACAAGTTTTAGAAACCTTACATATCCATCCCAAAAAACCTAAATAAAATGTATCAATATAACTACAATGTGGAGGCAAATAAAAATGGATCTGATTAGATGGACAAAACAGAAAACAACTGTGACTACTCCAGTTGCAATGAGTAAAATGTCTGTTCTTCCAAAATTATCTTTTCTGTGTTACCTCTTCATATCTCAGATTTCTGAAGGATTGGCAATTAAAATTAGACCAATGTATTTTTAACTCTAAAAAGCCAAGGACAGCAAAACTCCTAAGGTATCATTCTATTTGAGAAAGAGGGGGGTTATTCCAAATACTTTTATTATGATGCATATCAATTAAGACATTTAATCCCCTGTTTGTCCTTTCCCAAGGAAATAGGCTGGCTAGAGTTAGAGAGATTTAATTTCAAAGAGATGGGCAGGGATTTCACTAATTATATGATAATGCTTTAAAAAAAATTAAGTTGAACTTGCTTTCAATCCTTCATGGCCCTATTTTGGTATGGAGGAAATGGAAAAGGGTATTATTGTCAATATGTAAGCTTCAGCATTAAGATGTTCTTGATCTAACTGACAGTTGTCAGATATTGCAATACCAGATCTAGCCAGTTTGGACATGTCTGGGCAAAGACAGTGTCACAGTGAGTCAGCACTGTGTTGATTGGCTGACATAAGTATATAGGTAGAAATGTACCTCTGTACAGTGCTCTTGTGTATTATGTGGATGCTGGCAAAGCACTTTGCCCGAGAGCTTTATATATTGTAAATAAACTTCCTGTAAATAGTTACCACTGGACTGAGTTGTGTGGTTTGCTATTGGGAGTAGCTGGAGAGTAGAAGACTGCTGGTGAGTGCTAAAGTTCTAAGGTGCTGGTTCACACGACTTTCACACGTGCTGCGCGACAATTATTCCCAGGGATTTCTCTATTGACCTCCATTCTGTATCATTCAGAATTTGTTCCAGCAAAAAATATGGTTCCAGGTGTAGAGATTATTTTCTTAATCAAATAACATTAATGAACACAAATATTAAATAATAGTAGTCAACTCTGGATTGAAGGAAGGATTCCTGAAGGGATTAAATGGCTGCTGAAACACCAAATTTTAAGTTTTCTCCAAAAGAAGGAAATTAAAGATCAAATCAACAGCCCATTAACTGAATTTGAAGAATTAATTCGAAAGATAAGGAAGAGGGGAAATTAATTACTAAAATATATAAGATGTTATTAAGACAGGAACAAACTATGGTGCAGATGGTTAAAAAGAACTGGAAAATAGAACTGAATACTAAATTTAATGATAAGGACAGGGAGCAGATATTTCAAAGCTTTCCTTTCAAATTAATCTCAAGAAGTTTACAAGAACATTCCTTAAATATGTCTCAAAGATGGTATTTCACTCCAGTTAGGCTAGCCCAGTTAATGAAAATAGTAAAAATTGTTGGAGTGCTTCAGCTGAACTAGGGATGTTTATTCATATGTGGTGGTCTTGTCCAGTTATAGATAGTATCCCCTCTTATATTGGATATGAAGTTATCAGATGGTTTTGTTTTGTTGTTGGCATTTTTTGTGTGTAAATAAAATATTTGAAAAATTAAAAAGAATATATGATACTTGAAAAACATAATTAATTTCACTTTCTTTTTAATTGCTTCCCTTTACACATCAAAGCTTCTGGATCAGAGCCACTGTCTACAATCAACCATTTATACTCTGATGTTATATCATATTTGTTGTTCAGTTGCACAGTTGAGTCCGACTCTTCGCAACCCCATGGACCACATCATGCCAGGCCCTCCTGTCTTCCACCATCCTCTGGAGTTTGCTCAATTTCATGTCTGTTGCATCAATAACACTGTTTAACCATCTCATCCTTTGCTGTCCCCTTCTTCTTTTAAGTTTAATCATTCCCAGTATCTGGGTCTTCTCCAGTGAGCACTCCCTTCTCATTTGGTGGCCAAAGTAGTTGAGCTTCAGCTTCAGTATCTGGCCTTCCAGGGAACAGTCCTTTAGGATTTCCTGATTTGATCTCCCTGCAGTCCAAGGGAGTCTTCTCCAGCACCATAATTCAAAAGAATCTATTCTTCGGCGTTTCGCCTTCCTTATAGTTCAAGTCTCACAGCCATACATTACTACTGGGAATACCATTGCTTTGACCATATGGACTTTTGTTGGCAGGGTGTTGTCTCTACTTTCTATTATGCTGTCTACATTTGCCATCACTTTCCTCCCAAGGAGCAGGCGTCTTTTAATTTCATGGCTGCAGTCACCCTCTGCAGTGATATTGGATCGCAGGAACGTGAAGTCTGTCACTGCTTCCATCTCCTTCTATTTGCCAAGGAGTGATGGGACCGGATGTCATGATCATAGTTTTTTTGATGTTGAGTTCCAAGCCAACATTTGCACTCTCCTCTTTGACCCTCAGCAAGAGACTCTGTAGGTCCTCTTCAACCTCACTTTCTGCCATTAGAGTGGTATTGTCTGTATATCTGAGGTTGTTGATGTTTTCCCCAGCAATCTTAATTCCAGCTTGTGATTCTTCCAGTCCAGCATTTCACATGATGTACTCTGCATATAAATTAAATAAGCAAGGTGACAATATACATCCTTGTTGTACTCCTTTTCCTATTCTAAACCAATCAGTTGTTCCATATCTGGTTTTAACTGTCACTTCTTGACCCTTATATGGGTTTCTCAGGAGAGATGTGAGGTGGTCTGGTACTCCCATCTCTTTAAGGACTTGCCACAGTTTGTCATGATCCACACAATCAAATGCTTTAGCATAGTCACTGAAGCAAAAGTAGATGTTTTTCTGGCACTCTCTTGCTTTCTCCATAATCCATCAAATGTTTGCAATTTGATCTCTAGTTCGTCTACCTCTTTGAAACCCAGCTTGTACTTCTGGCAGTTCTCCGTCCACATACTGCTGAAGCCTAGCTTGTAGGATCTTGAGTATGACAAAAACCAAGGGAAAAAAGGGGGGGAGGAAACAACCCAAAATGTAGCTGTGATCTAAGAGGGTCAAGCTAACAAATAAACTGTTACAAAAATGAAAATATTTATTATGATGTACACATAAATAAAACATACATAAGGTTAAAAGAAATAGTCCAAATATCAGACTCTTAAAGCTTATAACATTCAGAGCTGCTAGTTATACATGTCCAATTGATGGGTAAAACTTTTGACCAATAGACCATATGCATTTTGGCCCCTTCGGGCCTTCCTCAGTGTTCAATATTCCTATTGGACAATAACAGACATCCAGAAATGAATGTATAAACAATTTTTCTTAGAACCAGGTGTTGCTTTCTCATATGCTTTGCAGTTGCTAAACGTTTGTATAATGGGCCATGGATAGTAACTGCACAAATTCTCCAAATTATTCTGGTAACAAATATCCAATGTGTCAGGATCTTGAGCATGACCTTACTAGCATGTGAGGGATCTGCAATTGTGCAGTAGCTTGAATATTCCTTGGCATTGCTCTTCTTTGGGATTGGAATGTAAACTGACCTTTTCCAATCCTATGGCCACTGTTGCATTTTCCAAATTTGCTGGCATATTGAGTGCAGCACTTTAACAGCATCATCTTTTAGGACTTTGAATAGCTTAGCTGGAATACTGCCATCTCTGCTAGCTTTGTTGTTAGTAATTCTTTCTAATGCTCATTTGACTTTGCACTCCAGGATGTCTGGCTCAAGGTCAGTAATCACACTGTTGTGGTTGTTAAGAACATTGAGATCCTTCCTGTATGATGTTTCTGTGTATTCTTGCCATCTCATCCTAATCTCTTCTGCTTCTGTTAGGTCCCTACCATTTTTGTCCTTTATCATGGCCAACTTTGCACGGAACGTTCCCTTGATTTCTCCAATTTTCTTGAACACTGCTCCAAAGGACTGGTGCTAACTTTGAGCAGACTAAAGGTCGTATAAACTCAGATATACTTCCGGAAAATAAGGCACCTTTAAGAGAAGATACTGAACTGGTTCTATACTGGAAGTGTCAGTTCTCAATTATATAGATCCCAGGCCATGAAAGGTTTTAATAGTATAAACCAGCACCCTGGATTGCACCTAAAAACATAAATGCAATGCAACCAATGGAGGTGGTACAGGCAAGTGGTACCAGATGTAGTAAAAAGGTGGACCACAACATTCTGAAGTATCTGAGTTACTTTTAACTACTGAGTTACTTTTAAGACCTACATACAGTGAGTTACAGTAGGTTCAGTATAGAGGTTACACAATGATGGATCAGCATAGCTAGGTTTTATTTATTTATTAACAAGATTTTTATCCTACCTTTCTTCCCCCATAAGGCCACCAAGGAAGCTAACAAATTGTGTGTGTGTGTTAAGTGCCATCAAGTCACTTCTGACTTGTGGTGACCCTATGAATTAATGACCACCAAAACATTTATTTATTTATTTATTTGGATTTCTATCCCGCCTTCCCCACAGGCTCAGGGCGGCTTATTGTTAACACCCTTGCTCAGAATATAAAACAACTTATTGTTAACACCCTTGCTCAGGTCATGCACACTGAATGCTGTGGCTTCCTTGACTGAGTCAATCCATCTCATGTTGGCTCTTCCTCTTTTCCTACTACCTTCAACTGCTACCTGGTTTAAATCATTTAAGAATGATCATTTTAGATCACCTTATCTGGTTAATATAGATAATCATAACCTTAGAGCAGCTTTTACATCTCTGCGCTTTGAATCAATGCCTACGGCCGTATTGGTCGGCCGCTATAGTAGAACACCCAAGGCACAGCGTTTATGTATTTGTGGCTCTTCTGCTATTGAGGATCTCTCCCATTACATTTTTGATTGCCCATTGTATTCCCAGCCTAGGTCAAAATTTTTATCTGGTATTTTACCAGTTTTAAGCTTTTACTCAGTCCCAGAGAAGATTATATTTTTGTTAGCCAATGTCAATGCCGATGTATCCAATAGAATGGCTCTATTCGCCTTGGCTGCAAGGAAAATACGGGCCAATGCTGTTCCTAGCTAATACTGATTTTAGTGGGTATGTTCTGAATTAATTAATTGTTTATAACTTCAGTTTTATGGATTTATAATGTTTTAGACGGTATCCTATTTTATACAATTTTCTATGTTTTATTGTATTCTTCTCTGTTCATGGTTTGTAATGGCCTATGGCTAAATACAATAAAAACCTTCTACTACCTTCAACTTTTCCTAGCATTATTGTCTTTTCCAGTGACTATTGTTTTCTCATAATGCAACCAATGTACGATATCCTCAGTTTAGTTACTGTTGCTTCTAGGGAGAGGTCAAGCTTGATTTGATCTAGGACCAACTGATTTATCATTTTGGCAGTATCCATAAAACTCTCCTCCAACACCACAAGTGCTGTAACTGTACACTCTAAAATGCTGCTCCTTGGAAACAGGGGATCCTCAGGAACAGCATGATAGACAAACTGGATGTGTGTAAGAGGAAGATGGAACTGGTAGAAATTATCCCTCCCCCTTCTGGTAGCAGAAAATTTATTCTGGACCCATCCTTCTGACACTGACCAGGACACAGTTAAGCCTGTGGTTTATTCAGAGTAATATATAGTGGACAATCTTATGAAGGGACCTTACTTAGATATTAAATAACATTGGAGACAATAAAGAACATTGTGGCAACCCACATGTTAGCTCCCAAGGGGATGAAAATATTTCCTTGTTGTCTTATCATTTTAGAAACATAGAAACATAGTGCTGGAAGGGACCCCAAGGGCCATCCATTCCAACCCCCTGTAAAATGCAGGTCATCCACAATCACTTCCCTCCCCCTGCTCCCCCCATGACCCTTGCTCCATGCCCAGAGGTGGCTCTCTTTTAGCTGCTCTCTTTTTTAAAAAAAGATTCTGTGAGTCTACTGGCTGTTTCATATGTTGTTATAATGTTATTATAATAATTGTATTATTTTAGGCCACTGTGTTTGTTAATTTAGTTAATTTCATTTTCAATTATGTTCTATACTGGTTTTAATTCATAATTATTTTTTATTGTTTTAAATCAAATTAAAGCTGGAGAGCTTTTAGGCTGGAAAAGAGAAAAAATATTAAAATTTTTGGTAATATAAGAATGTTACCTTTTTGAACTTTCAGCATGCTAGGCACACAGTGCAATCCTAAAGATTTATATCTTTCTAAATCCATCAAAATCAACTCCGCTTAAGATTGCACTGTACAAATACAGGCCAAAAATAAATAAATATGTTTAATTGAATTGTAATAAAGATTCCAATCCCACTTTAATTTGCTTAAACCATATACAAATTTTAATTTATGTTGAACATCTGTTAGTATTAAAGGAAATATACTGTTCATAACCTACCTCACAGGATAAGAACTTTATGGATGTTTAAATTAGATTCTCCCTTTTAACTTTAGTAAACGATTCTCTAGAAACAATACTATTCAGACTATAAGAGAAGAAAAATGTTTTATTATCTATATGGAGATAAATTCAGCAATGAAATGGTGAATTACTTTCAAGTTGTTCAACATCTCACAAAACTATGGAAAATTATTATTAAAGAATACCTCCCAAAATTACAGCTAATATCCTAATTACAGTTGAAGTATTAATTCTGGATGAATCAAAGTATGGCTAGCCATGTTAGTCAGTCTGTAGCAGTAGCAAAGAGCAAGAGTCCAGTAGCACATTAAAGACTAACAGAATACGTGGCAAGGTATGAGCTTTCATGAGACACAGCTCACTTCTTCAAATACAGCTAGAATGGGCAATAGAATAACTAAGCAGTGCAGGGGTCATTTCATAGAAAAAGAGGTGCAGGAGCTCATTAGCATTACTCATTTGCATATGCCACACCCCCTGACATCACCAGAAGTGTGTCAGAAGGCAACACCCACTGCTCAGGCTCCACTGGACTGTTTTGGATTCCTAGCTATTGGGGGGGGGACGTGCAGATCTGCCCTCGCAGAGGAGGAAGAGCTTGTACCTGAATAAAACTTGGACTTAAAGGTGCCACTGGACTGTTTTGGGGGGGTGCTCTGCAACTTAACCTGGCTGCTTCTTACTCTGACTGAGGGCTGCTGGGAGCAGGGGGTGGTGATTGTTGCATATGCCCGCCCCTAGGCTCTTTACTGCCGGAGCTCTGCTCCTGTGCGCTCCTGTGCGCTCCTGCAGGAAATGACCCCTGGAGCAGTGTATCACGAAAGCTCATACCCTGCCACATATTCTGTTAGTCTTTAAGGTGCTACTGGACTCTTGTTCTTTTCTAGAGAATATATATGTTTCTGATACATTTCTTACCATAGACTTATTTAGGGAAGAGTTTTACTGGAATCTCCTTTGTTTCAAAATATGGAACATTCATAATTATATATGTGTGGGGGATTTCACTTGTTCTCACCATTCATTTCATCATCTCTGATCTGGCAGTAGCATTAATAAAATAAGAGCTGTTTTCTATATATTTATTTCTGGAGACACTGTCTTCTTAGGAGGCCCATGCCATCCATATCACTATATTTGTTTAATCTCAACAGCAAATAATCAAATCTAATTTATCATATAAAATCAAGATGTCATCCTATTCACTACGTGGTCCCTGATTGGCTAGAATCATACTTGTGATTGATGCATAAAGCATTGCTATCACTCTTGTCATCTTCAGTAAACATATCATTGTGGGATATAATTGGATGCAGAATGTGATAAGAACTCTGTAGTAAACAGGGGAAATCAGTTTGTTTCATACTTCCCTGTGTGGTTTTATTATGTTTTTTTTCTTTAGTAGGGCCACCATGAAAGCTGGGGCAGAAAAGGCAAGAACATTGTACATTTGGGAATGAGGGGAGGTACATCAGAAGAATGTTATTAGTATTTTACCAGAACTAGATGGAAACAGGCTTGGTAGAACATCTGCATGGTCTAGACCCAGACCTTAATTCATTATCTTTTGTAATATTAGGCCCACTGAACTTGTGACCGAACTGTATGGAAAATGATTGTGCTAAGAGCAGTTTATATAACCTATCTGAGCCAGGGCATATGAGATTATCACTGAGCTCCCTGAGCGCATGCTAGGAAGCTTAATCTGGGCTGCAATCAGACAGGAACTTTGATTTGCGGTCATCATTCCTCCCATCAAGATTTAAAGTTTTCATTCAGATAGCAACATCTGACTCCCGTCCTGCATCTGTCAGCTTCCCATCCTTACCCCAGACTTTCCTGACCCCGCAGAAAGTCTAGTATTTGCTGAACCTACCAGCATTGTCACAGATCTGCAGATGTCTGGTCGATCTCCTGTGCAATCAAGCCGGCACGGAAGGGAACTGACCCTTCTGTTTCAGTGCCATTTTTCACTCTGTTAGCAAAATGCACATAACTGCATAAAGACCAAAATATATCATCAAACATGTGGGTGCTTCTTCACGTTATTTTTTCTTTGGGACCATGAACATGGGGGTACTAGCCAGGCAGTTTTGCATTTTTATTGAGGTTTGATGTTAGTGCAAATAATCTCTGGGTAGATATTTATGGCTGCCATTTTTGGAAGTGGTGATTCGAGTTGGCATTTTTGCACATGCATGAAAAAAACCAAGAATTCAAGTAAGCACCTATGTGCATGCACAAACACAGAACTTTTCAAAACCTGCCAATCATGCACTTGGTGGTTGCCGCCCAGCAAAGGTCTGGATGCTCAACTATGGAGTCAATGCACAGTGAGGCGGGTAAGAGGGGAGCTGCCTGGTTGAACCGCAGCAGAACAAAAAGATCTAGATCAAATTAGAGCTGTGGCAACAGTGGGATAAGCTGCCCATCTGACAGTGGCCTTGGTCTCATCAGAACAGCAATATCCTTGTTCCTAGAAATTATAGAGTCTAAAAAATAACAATAGCCCAGACATCAGAATGGCAATGCTTTCTCTTCTTAACCAACCCAAAGGTGTAATATAAAGAATGAGATCTTAGGCAAGGGAAACCTCATACCTGAGACAGTGGCAATAGATAAGAAGGCTAGCATTTTTCTCACTTCCTCTAATAACTCTGTAGTATTGTCTTTCTTGTGAATACTTGATCTTCTCTCTCTCTCTTTCTCTGTTTGTGTGCATGTGTGCATGAATGAGATTCATACATAATAAGTAAAATGGTTTTTGATTGTGATTATACATTTAGCTAGTGACTTCAAAATTAATCTTGATTATATATTTAATCAGTTTAAGGAATTACTGTTGCACCAAAGATTCATAAGATTCATAAGCAATGAAAACCCTCATAAACGGGAGGGGGGGATTCTTGTGTAATGTATAAAAAGCACAGCGTGCAAGACAGCAGAAAGAAAGAAATAGGTATAAAAATATTGGACTCCTTGAATTGGGTGGATATGGTATTGAGCACACAGTGAAGCCATTAATTGTTGCTCCTGCAAACCTATCAAGAGGCTACTTCAGGGGCCCTTGGGTGTAAGAGATTTCTCCGGTTGGGTGAAGTAAAATGAGTAGCTTAATACCTGGGGAATATTGTACTGAAATGCTGTGCAGGAGGTAAACCATTCAAATCACAGCATGCTGTTCATATGTGCACTGACTTTGCCTGCTGCTGAGGAATGAAATGTGCAGGTTTTCATTAAGCAAGAAAAATGAGGACAGATCTTCACGTCTGGGTAATTTCTATGCAAGCAGGTACACACAATGCATGTTCCAAGAGCTCATAACAAAATGTACAATTCACCATCAGTTTCTACTTTTCAAGACCTGTTGAAATAAATGAAACAAACAAGATCTGTTGAAATCTTTTTCTTTGGTCATGTTGGCCATAACAAAGGATTATAAAAATGTATATCAACTGCATATTCTCAAAAGTGAACATAATAAACATAGTTTACTAAAATAAACTGAGGGCTCACTAGCAGCTGCCAAGGCATAAGAACAAACTCTTTTATAATATTTTTATTCATCTGGTAAAAAGAAATTCATTTTCTGCTGAGTTGGTCAGTGGTCCTTGCAAAAAAAGAAAATGGACCAACTGTTTAGCTTTCATCCCCTTGTAAATTTAAGAGCCCACATCTTTCCCATATTCGCAGTGTCCCGAATTATTAGGGTTTGTCCCCTTATATAAGCATCTACTACTGGCTCAAGTGGTTAAGACGCTGAACTGCAGGCTGTGGAAGGTCAGTAGTTCAGCAGTTTGAGACCCGAGTTGCCACATGACGGAGTGGGCTCCCATCTCTAGTTCCAGCTCCTGCCAACCTAGCAGTTCAAAAGCAAGACATTGCAAGTAGATAAATAGGTACCACTTTGGTGGGAAGGTAACAGCGTTCTGTGCACCTTGGTGTTTAGTCATGCCGGCCATATGACCACAGAAATGTCTTTGGACAGCGCTGGCTCTTCGGCTTTGAAACGGAGATGAGCACCGCAACTCTAGAGTCAGACTTGACTGGCTATTGAGCAAGGGAATCTTTACCTTTACTGATGCACAGGTGCATTAGCACCAAAATCTGGATTTGGAATTTGGATTTAGAATTCAGCATTAGGACCCTTCAGATTCTGAATTTAGAAAATCAGGAATTTCCAGATCTCTGGAACAACATTAAAGTCAATAGGAATAGCCATTTTCCACTTTCAAAAACCCACAAAAAGTCAAACCATTTGTTAAAAGGTTTCCCACAGTCCACTGACCATTTCCCATTGTCTATGCCAACCCCAAAGAGTTAAGATGTGGCAGCAAGTGCACACAGCAACAGCCACTATTGCCAGGCAGCAATGCCAGGACTGCAATGTGGGCATGAACTCTGAGCAGTGCAAATACCACCAAAGCAGCACTGGACATGGCACAGTGGAGCAGAGGACAGCTGGTGTTGGGGGTGGAGAGGCAAATACCTTGGACAGCACTGGCAGGCAGACTGGAGCAGCAGACAAGAAAGACAGGCATATTTTAAGGTATTTCTCCATGCAACAGCAAAGAACAGAAATGATGAACAAGATCATGCAAATTGCTGAGTCAGGATCTTAGGCCTAGTGGTCTTTATTTTTATTTTTTTTAATGTTGCAGCTTTGAGGAAACTGCAAAATGTTCAGTGCTACCCACATAAAGTTAGGGATCTATTTTTAAAAACAATGTGCAGTTGAGAGGAAGCTAACCCTGACATTTCCACACTTACCTCATTGCAAACCACTATTTGTAGCACAGTTTCTTAAAGCTTGACTTCAATATGGGCAGTCACCTGGCCTGGGATCAAAACTCTGAAAGAAAAAGAACACCATGAAAATAGATACTGAAGAGGAAAGAAAGTACTTAGAGTGTTGTACTAGGACCTGGATACCAAGGTTCAAATCCCCAATCAGTCATGAAGTTTCCTGGGTGACCTTGGGCCAGTCACATTCTCTCATAAACTACCTCACATATTGTTGTTAGGGGGAGAATCATGATTACCTTATGGGCAGAATGGATAAAAATGTAAGATGACATAGCTAGATAAATCAACTTCCTTCATCTATGTTCCTTCATCTCCTTCATTTTTTTTTAAGAGCTGAGCCCCAACTGAGGATTTGGGGAAAACATAAATAAGCTCACGCATACATCCCTTTGCCTGTTGTGTGAGAATTTAATTGCTTATAAAATGGAGATGTCTTCTCTTGTCTTTTTGAAATGTGGGTAGAAAAATTCCTCATGTGAGAAATGTGATCCCTGGAAATCCATCTCATGGAGTGAAATTATACCAGGTGAAGTGTTTTAAGCAATGGAAATGACTCTGCAATTGATTTCCTAATATGAGTTGTTTTAATTCCACTATTAAAGAACTAAAATTACAAATACTTTCTCAAGATCAGCCACAGTGACAAGAATTTGCAGGTACTTGGACCAGCTACTACCACCACCACCCCCAAAAAAAACCCTCAATCCAAAGAACTGGAATGACATTATTGTTCCGAAAGTAAAAAAGGAAAATAATAAAATATATTCAGTTTATCTCCTTTTGTAGGTGGAGTGTTGTTTTCATACAATTTGAACCTACTGGAATTTCACAAACAATTATTCAAAATGGTATAAAAAGTGGCTGATGGAATGGACCTCAGAATATCTAAATTTGCAGTTTACAATGATTAGAGGAAAAACACTAAATCTTTGTTTTAATTATTTTTGTATATCCTAATTTACAGTGTAATACTAAGCAGACTAACTTCTCATCCATTGAAATCACTGGGTTTAAAATAGTACAACTCTGCATTACCGGAGAGCATTCCTAAGCAGGTCCATGCAGAATCCTACTAATGTCTATTCAATGAGGCTTAATGGGGCTTACTCCCAGGAAAGTGTTTTTAGGATTGCACTTTACTCTTCCATAAAATTGCTTTTATTGTTTTCCATCGATATTGAAGGGAATGTTGGCTTTAATTGTCATCTGTATTTACTTGTTTATCCAGAAATCATATTTTATATGCTAATTTACCCTTCACTGTTGGGTAGTTTGTTTTTAATTGCAGAAGATCCTAGCTGAGGATCCTAGAAATCACATCCTTCAATGATTGTATAATGTTAATGAACAGTTATTTGCAACACAATATTTTCTTAAATCCATGGCTATTATTATCATATGTACTTCCGCGGTCTGCTAGAATGCCTTCATGTAACTGAATTAAATATAGTTTAATTAAATTAAAGTAAATGAAATTACTCATTAGCAGTAATAACTTTAAGCTTCAGGATGCATGTGAATTGGGCAGAGGATTTGAATACCTAGCTTAACAGCTCTAGTGTGGTACGAAATTAATTAGCATTATACATATCTTAGCTCTTTTCAAGACATGCACAGATGGGATAACAAAGCTAAAAAGATAAGGCGCTCTGAAAACCTCTTTTAATTTACTAATTAAAGAAGGTATTTGCTATTGTGAGCTGTTGAACTAAAACAAGATTAGTTGTTGAAGAAAAAAAGTTCCATCTTGCAGGAGTATTTAGGACTGAATCCCTAATTATTTGACAATGTTATTTTAGTAGAGGTCAAATTATTTTCATTGTAATGAAAGTAGAACTAAAGGGGCATTATTACTAATCTCAATAAGAGCCATCACTCTTGAAGAATTAATTGATGACAGTCAAAAGGACAGAAAATAGTGAGTAGTTACAGTTTTTTATCTTAAGATCTGACCAATTTCATCAGATCTGCATGCACTCTCTGCTTCGATATACTGCAGTTGTTACTTTCTCATATTCACCTTCACTATTCACATAGTCCAAATTCATCTTGAGACAGAAAATAGATCTATATGTAACTTTTGGCAGGGATGCTAGATAGCCCAGCAGTCTGTTTGCCAGTTGTGACCAAGTTACTTGATGAAACTGTGTGCCTGTGTTTGAACAGTGTAACATATTCTTGGTAGTACAAAAAAGATGATTGATTTCATATTTAAACAGATGGGTGATCTCATATTATTGCCACTGCTGTCTTTCCACCCACTTTTTGCCACACCCTTTACATGCACAGAACTTTAATAATTAGACTGTAAGTGACTTACAGTTGCAAGGTGCCTCTCTGTGCTCTTTATTGCTGCTCGCCTTGTTGATTGTTAATGGCAAATGCAGGCAAACTGTCTGGATCTTTGTCCAGACACCCTGGAATGAAGACACAAGACACATATGGGTTAAACAAGACATTAAACTCATCTACAGCAACCTTCTAAACCTTAGTTAAACTGTAGTTAGTTAACACTAAAATTAGTCAGGTCAAATCTAAAGTAGCCTCCTGAAGGCTGATTGAGAAAGGGCAAACACATCCTGGCTCAAAACGCAGCTGTTGTTGCTATGCCTTGCTTTTTGGCACATGCACAGAATTCTGTGCCAAGACGTGAACTATTCAACTAATGAGATCCCACCCCAAATCTAAATATGTAGCAGGTGAAAAGAGGGGCCCATCATGGCCAGTCTGATGGAACCACAAAAATTTCCTGATTACTCCCAAACTGACCAGTTAGTCCCTTTCTGCTGGTGCTTAGGAAAGGTGGGAGGGTTTTTTTTAGTGAACCTAACAAACAAGAAGTTGCTTAAATGTTATCAACCTGCTCACTGTTATCCCACTTTTCCTGTGACTCAAGGCAGCTTACAACTCAAATAGACCCGCAGTTGCACAAGCACACCTCCCTTTGCAGCTGCGGGCGCAGCTCGTCAGTGTGTGATCAGATGCAACTGTAGGTGAGATGGGATTTTTTTGTGCCATTTGTTTCCCATGCACTTAAATGAGGAGTCGATGAACTGCACCTCTGCACTGAGGGCTCCCTACAGAGTTTGCAATGATATGCATACAGCTGGGGGGGGGAACCAACAGCACGGAGTTGGGATGGCCTGATCAGTCCATCCTGATGGCATGAGAGCACACTGGAGCGATCAGACAGGGGAAAGTCCATTCATGGTCTGTTGCAACCCATTTCCTACCGGATTTTCCCTGGCATCTTTTAATTCCACTTCTGCGGCGGAGCAGAATGGGTTGCCAACAGCTACGGGGCATTTCCCAGATGTCTGATCGCACCCTTTGCGCCTATGTCAGGTCTAATTGTGCATATGATCGCAGCCTTAGTGTGAGCAGAAGCTAAAATCCCTGAGCTGGCAGCTTAGAGGGAACTGTGGTTTGGTATAGTGGTTAAGAGTCGTGGACTCCAATCTGGAGAACTGGGTTTGATTCCCCACTTCTCCACATGCAGCCAGCTGGGTGACTTTGGGTCAGTCACAGTTCTCTCAGAGCTGTTCCCTCAAGAGCTGTTCTCTCAGAGCTCTCTCAGCCCTACCTACCTCACAGGGTGTCTGCTGTGGGGAGAGAAAGGAGATTGTAAGCCACTCTGAGACTCCAAGTAAAAGGCGGGGTATAAATCCAACTCTTCTTCTTATCATCCCAATTTAGAGAGGTAGACGGGGGTCTCAATTTGCATATAAATGGACAGGTTTGGTTTTCATCTATGAACTGTTTATTTCAAGAACGGTTTGCTCGCTATGGATCTAAACTTGAGACACTTATAAAAACAATTCCATAGAGGCTGTTTCTGTACCTGTTATTTCCTCCACTTTCTCCATAGCCTAAGTCAAATGTAAAGGGTGGACGGCTCAAATACTCTGCAGTAAGTTGTGCGGGCAGAAAGGCCCAGAGTCAGGAAAGAAACATCGGGATGTTCGCGGGGAGTGCGGGTTAGAAATATAATAATAAAAAATAAAAATAGAAGATTCCTAACTGCACCCACCTCACACAGACACACACACACACAGTGTTGTTTTCCAGTCCCTGCTTTCATGGGTTTCTCTTTGGGCTTTTCCTGTTGTTTTCTTTTTCCCAGACTAGCTTTGCGGTGGACTGAAAAAAAGGGGGAAGCCCCCAAGAAAGCAGGGAAGAACAACCAGAAAATAATACTGTCTGTAAGAGAGGGAGAAAAGCAATGCAGTGAAGAAGCCAAGCTGCAGCAGAAACTTAGTGGGGGAAAGCCCTTTATGGTAAATATTTATTCACATTTAATCTGTGAATGTTAACAGTGCTGTTTAATTCAAAATGATAATCATGAGGCTTTGTCTTTTTGAATCTCACCATTTGAATGGTGTATAAATATCCAAACACGCCCAGAGGAAGAACTAAAGTTACAAACTTTATGTTAGCTAATCTTTTGGAAATTACATCACTAGGAGTTAGTGCTTAATTCATTTATAGTGGTGATGTCTAATTTCTCTGAAACCTTGATGCAGACAGTAACACTGAGAAATAAACCATATCTTAAAGTTAGTGATCATCCTGTTCACATCAATCATAATCTTGGTTTGTATTCAAATAATGACATTGTATTCATTAACACCCTGTAGCCCTGATCCATCTAGTAGCCTCTGATGAAGAAGCAGGCACTGGCACATGGATGCAGAAATGTGCATGTAAGTAGTTGCAGCATGCACAATTCTCCTGCTCAATCCAGCAGCCAGGCCTCATGTGCGCAATCCTAGATAAATGTTCTGCTTGGAGCAAAGAGTAAGAGTCTGTATTTAGTCCTCTCCACCCTGCCTCTCTTTCCTGTCAAACAGCTAACCAAAAAATTCAGAGTACATAACTGGAGCTACATAATATTTGGATTGGGCTCTGGATTAATAATTCATAGTCCATTTATTTTACAAGACCTGTATGTCATTGGAAGTACTCTATAACTGATACCTTGAAGGTTGTACTTGCAGCAGCATCCCCGTAATGGCAAGTTCATTTCATTCATTTTTAAAGAGGATTTTTTCACTAGATTTGGTTTTTCCTGCAGCATATTATGTCAACTGACAAAAGTGAGAAATGTTGAACTACTGATCTCATAACAGGAACTTACATTTAAATCGAAGGGGGTCAAAACAGTATAGCAACATATCATGGTACGCTAGTTTTACTTTTGGCACAACAATTGTCCACTGCTAGTGTCATACATTATATCACTAACTCTTCATGTTAGGAGAAGTAGCCTTGAGAAGATATATACACATTTTGGCTGAACTCTCTGCAGGGCTTTTGTTCCAGAAGTTATCTTCCATTCTAATATATGGATCTATCTGTGGCAAAAATAAGTCATCAGAAAATAAAGTTAAGAGTTTCAAAACTGACTACCAGCTTCAGGATGACTGTGGGAAGTGCAGTGCCCAAAATGAAGGGAATCAGAATATCCTGCTCCAAATTATCTCCAGAATATCCCTTGGCTATTTGTAATGGAAGTGACAATTAGCTAGTGGCCAACATCTTGGGACGTTTGAAAGCTCTGCCTAAAGGTGAAACTCTGTTTCATCTGAACAGTGAAACTCTGGATCATCTGAACAGACAATGTGCTCTGCCCAGCTCCATAGACTGAGGATAGGTGAACTCCTTCTCTTAAAAACTATTCTTTCCCCTTCTTTAGATCATTTTCTATCTCACTTTTCCTCATGGTCATTCCCTGATACAGAATTCTAACAGCCAGAGGCTTAGCTCTATTTCATTTTTTTTCTTCCTCTTTTCTCATGTACACATTTTTTTGAACACACTTTCACTGTTCTGATGCTTGAGTACTTTTTTCCATTCCTGTACCCCTATATTGCCCTCAGGAAACTCCAAACCTTGCTTTTGAAAAGATCTGGTCATTTTGTGGTTACTGGTAGCCTATTAGAGGCACTTTGAGCTTACTTGCCCATGTTCTCATACTGCTTTTCCATAGCTTAGACCTATCCCATTAGCTATCCACCATAACCACCTGCATGAAAACCAAAACTTATCAAAGTAGTACATTCCTTGTTTGTCTTGATTCTGCTATGGCACATGTGTATCTGGTAGGAAGGAAGACAACTTGTCTCTGTATTTCAGTCTTGCCTCTATCACCTGCCTGACTCCCAAAGCCAAGTGTGCATGTACATCGAGTGTTTTAAATTGAATCTCACATTATCTTACTGTTGCTGAAAACTGTACTATGATCTATTAAGTTCTGATCATGAATCAATATGATGAATGCCATTGACTGATGAATTTCACTGGCTGTGCAAGTGCAAACGTAGCACAGATACTAAATGTGTGGTAGACTTTAAAGAGGCATGACTATCCCATCATGGTCCAAGGCCTCTACCACTCCAGTAAATTATAAACATACACTAGCATTGACTAGCCATGCTAAATGCCATCAAATATGCCAAAATAAAATCACTGTAAATCCTGGTCTGTATCAGAGTCCTACTACTCAGCTCAGCTAATGGTAGCACAGGCCTCTAGTGCAAGAAGCTTTCTTCAAAAGCAACAAACCTTCTCTGCTTCCAGAAGCACCTCTTGCATGGGTGGAGGACTTCTGGTGTTGGAGTAACATCCTACCATTAGAATGCCTAGGCACCAGTCTTACCTGGCACCCCATTTGTGGTCCTGCAGCAGGAAAGGAAAGGTGCAGGGGGGTGACTATTTGCCACTGTGGCTTGGGGCCTCCTGGGGGCCTCCATGGTGGCATGGGACCTCCAGCTAGCCAATAAGGCACTGGCCTGGCCTGGCCTGGCCAGGCCAGGGGGCAGGGCTCCAGCTGGTGCACCTGGGGGGAGGACTCTTCCCTCTGATCTTCCTGGCTTGAATATTAAGAGGCCTGCTACACCATCTGTCTGCATGCTGCTGCTTCACTTGAGTCTTGTGGTGGTATCATCATTGAGAGGGATCCATTTGGGGGGGACACAGTCTGCATGCCCATTTCCCCCCATCTTTGGGGATCCTCTTAGGGGATCTTGGGATGAGGGCTTGTGGAGTACACACCCAGCTCAGATGGATCTGTCAGGACACCCTGAGTCCCAAGTGGCTGTGGAAACCACATAGTGGCTTCTGCCCATGTGATATCCCACATCCTGCTATCCCATACTACCCTGTGCAGGCAGCTGGGGTGTGTGTTAGCCATTTTCATGCAGGTAGATCCATTGATTCCTGGATCTGCTGCCTTGTGTTGCGCCTAGTCTCTGACAGCTCTAGCCAATAAAGTTGTGGCAATTTCAACCCCAACATTGTTTCTGTTATACCTTGCCTGTTCCCCTTGCCCTGTGATGCTGGTTCTGCAAACAACTGACAGTTTGTTTTGAAATGAATAATCATTCATGTGCCTTATTAGATTTTTAGCTCAAGAGAAAATGAAAGGAGATTAACTTCAATTTTCAAACACATTCTTTGCAAAAATCAAATCTTCCCTAAGTTGGAAAGGTTGTAATTATATGAAGCTGTGTACAATTTAGGAAAATAAAAATAACGGTTCTTGTGTGTACTACTCTTCAGCATAATCAATGACTGTATTGGGAGAAATAAGGGAAGAATTCAAGATTTGACAAAGCAATTGACTGGCCAAGTCCTTACATAGGCCTTCAGAATAATTTCCTATCATGTCACCATTTTCAGACACACCAGTGGGATCAGTTGTTTATTGCCTTGGTGAAGAAAACTGAGATTAGGCTTTCTACAACTTAGTCAGCTGTCACAGTTACTTTGCCTCTTTGACATGAGGCTGCCTACTTTTGCTCAGCAGAAAACACCAGAATATGCAAGGCAGGAAATGAATTTTTTCTTCCATTCCTCATGTGCCTTGTGTACTACTGAATAAAGCAAGAAAGTTATACCTAATAACAGGGAGTTTCAATTGTGTCTACTGCCATAGTCCTAATGCAAGGTATCCCATAAGGGGGGGGGGACATTTTGGCACAGTACTCAGAGAACTATCTGGTGTCCCACAAAAATTGTTTTTCGTTTTCCTAGAAATGTATATTTTATGTATATTTGTATGATCTAAGGTAATCCACAGGACTGAAGGTGAATAATTCCAACCTATTGCCAGCATGAAGATAAATCTAAAAATGCTATAAAATATACTTATGTGTAAAAAGAAAAAAACTCCCTTTCTGCAATAAAAAATATTGAAAATGAATGGCATCTACTGAAAGGTGAATGGAAATATAGCAGTAACAATAAGATTAATCATCTGTGAATAAGATCATTATTTTGTCTGAATCACAATGAACAGACTATTGCAACTATAAAATCTATATGTTGTTGACTCCCTTATATTGTTTCCTAGAGGATTTGCAACCTAAAATTATCAGCAAATGGTAGAAAGGAATAGAGCAAAACTAAAATGGCAAATAGTCCTTTCCCCAAATATTAACTGGAAATTAGAAAGTCACATCATCCTGAGTACAACATCGTTGAGAGCAACACCCTTCATGTGTATCAGTTCAAGATCAGGGCACATCTTTTTACTGCTTGCCAAAGAGACAGAATATCAAACTGAAAATTTGGTGAAATGAAGAATGGTATGCTGTGTGAGCTCAAGATATAAAATTTTAGGAGCTCTTAAGGGATTTGTGATGGCTGTAAAATATGATTACTAACTGTGTAACAGTGCCAAAGCACTTATGCTACATCCTGATAGAAAGGAGACGGTGTGGAACAGAATACTGTGCAAAGTTAACTCTGAAGGATACTGCATAGCCTGTAATGAATAGCACATGTGGGATCTCAGCACATCAATAAATAGGAAGAAAGAAGTACAAAAAAGATGGTTGTAAAGATGATGGTGTAGGTTGATAACAGAGTGGATGGGGGGAAAAGGAGTATGAAATCTTTGAGGACAATATCTTCAGAAATTTGAAGTTACCGATGCTGCCCTTGTAAAACACTATTACTGTGCTTGAAGAGTTTCCGTAGCTATCCTTGTATATTCAGAAGAGAAGCTTCTTGGAAAATTAGTACATTGCAGTTTAGGAGCAGACAAACAGATGGATAGATATCTCAGACAAATGGATAGATATCTCATAATTATTCCCACATACTTATTTATATATATGGTTATTCTGCTTTTACAAAAGGGGTAAATTCAGTGATTTTGCCTTTCCACTGTTGGAATATACAAGAACTGCTGTGTACATGAAGCAAGGAGGATAAGAAGAATATCCTACTGGGGGGCACTGGAGTGGTTAAGCAGTTAGCAGAGTCAGATTAAGGACTGCTCCTGCAGAGTTTCCTTATGTTGTGGTTCCTCCTTCAGCAGTTAGGTTAGACAGTTAAGGCTCTGTCTCTCTTCTATGCTCTATCAAAGTTTGTTCTTCTTTAATAAACCTACTTATTTTTCTTTAAACAGCTGGTACTCCACTTCCTTGCATATTTAAACTTTGCCAACAGGATTATGACCTCAATGTTTGCACTACTGTAAAAAGGGAAAGTTTAGACAAATCAGTAGGTAAAAGAAGAAATTGCAAAATGGCTGCTGTCTGCACAGCTCAGCACAGCTACCCACTAGATAGGCTGACAAATGGCAATTATCTTGTTTGGAAGAAGAGAATGAAGAGTCATTTACTCAAGATGTGACTCTGGTACATCATTACAGACTCCCAGCCAGGAGAAGATGATTCAGCAAAGCAGAAATCCTGGGACAAGGATGACAAGAAAGCAAGAGGCACTCTCATAAGGGCTCTGTCAGATAGAGACATTCTGAGAGTTATTCAGATGCAGACAGTCAAGCAGTCTGGAGTGAACTTGAAAGATTGTATGTTAATTCTTCTCTAAAGAGCCAATTATATATTCAAAAGAAACTGTTTAGCACAAGAATGCCTGAGGAGGGGAATTTGAGAAAGCACGTAGATCAAATGCTTGCTCTGAGTCAAAAGCTAAGGAATGCTGGCAAAAAAATTACAAATCAGGACTTGGTTGTTTTAATTTTGGTTAGTCTACCCAAGAGTTATGGAAATATTGTATGCCAGATAGAATCAAAAGGAAACTTCTCTCTCTCTCTTTCTCAAACATGATAAATGAACCAGAGCAGGCATTCAAACATAAACAGTTTTAGGAGCCTAACAGAAAAGGTGAACACACTCCTGACCAAATGACTTTATATATAAATAATAAAAGTAATTTGTTACTCATGTGGGAAACAAGGGCATATTAAAAAGGACTGCAATGCTTTCAAACAGAAGGGCGTGCCTGCAAGGCAAATGAAAAGGGAGAACTTGAAACAGCCACCCCTGAAGAAGTGCTTCATATTAACTAAAGGGGCAACCAAAAATCATACATGGTTCTTGGACAGTGCATGCTCAATGCACATGAGTGAACACAGAAGTTTCTTTGAGACTCTAAATGATGAAAGAAAAGAAACAGAGTATAGCTGATGGAAGATCTGCTGTTGCAGAAGGGGTAAGATCTGGAACTCTAAAATGCAGGCTCCCGGATGGACAAATCAGAGAGATCCTTATTGAGAACTGTTTATATGTACCACAACTAGCAAATAACTTAATTTCCGTGAGAGTTCTTGCAAAAAAAGGAATGGTGATGTCATTTGGGGGAAATGCCTGATTAAACAAGATGGAGGGCTGATTGCAACAGTGAGTGTGCATGAAGATTTATATGCTTTAGACATATGCACATAAAGTACAAACTTGACCAAGAGCTGCAACCATAAGAAATGCTCCTGGATGTGGCACAGGAGATTAGGCCACAGAGATAACAATCCTATTGCATAACTAGAGAACCAAAACTTAACAAAGGGCATACAAATAAATAAATGTCCAATTGAGAAGGACTGCATATATTGCATTCAAGCAAAAGAGATAAGACCAAGTTTCAGCAAAAACCATGAACCAAGCCAAATAAAGCACCTTCTGGAGCTCATTCACAGCAATATTTGTGTTGCAATTAAAGCAGTGACCCATAGTGGAAACAAATGTATTCTAACATTTATTGATTATTTTTCTAAGTATACAGTTATCTACTTAATCAAGGTGTTGGAGAAACTCAAGGCATATGTTGCAATGGTAAGCAGCAGATTCAAGAAAGCAACTGGCTATCCAGACAGACAAAGGAAGAGAATATGTTGGATGTGATGTTAAGAACTACTTAACCAAAGAAGGAACAGAACATAAATTCACAGTTCCATACACTCCAGAGCAGAACAGAGTAGCTGAAAGAATCGCTCCCTAACAGAGATGGGCAGATACCAAGAAGCACCTAGAAGCACAGCTAACCAGACAAATACTGGGGAGAAGCGATCAATACAGCTACTTACCTGTGGAACAGACTGCCCACCAAAGGTGGCAAAAGCACACCCTATGAACTATGGTATGGACATAAACCCAGCATGAAGCACTTGAAGGTGTTCAGGTTGAAAGCATATGCATACGTTCCCAAGGAGAAACAAGGCAAAATGGACATGAGAACTGAGCAAAGCATTTTTGTGGGATATGCCTTAGGTTACAAAGGATACAGGATTCTTAATCCAAAAACTGAGACTGTGAAAATCTGTAACATAGTATACATTGATGAGAAGGAAGAACCTACAACCACAGAACAAGTGAACCAATGAACCTAGCTGATGAGACACTAGCAGAGCCCCAGGAACCAGAAAGGGAAGCAGAAGTTAAAGTCAGGTCAGGTAGACTGAATAAGAGAGTACCACCATGGACACTCTCATACCTAACAAAGAGACTGTGACAGAACCTTCCAAATGGGAAGATATAGAGAAAATGCCCAACAGCCAAGCAGAAAAATAGAAGAAGGCTGCAGAAGAAGAGGTTGAATCTCTGATTAAAAATGAAACATGGACATCTCTTCAGGATCAGGTAAAGTATCATGAAACCAACGAATCTCCTGCTAATGCGAATGTGCTATCCCAATCTATCTAAGTTTCCTAGCTCTGTATAATTTTATGTGTGTTTTTGAATTGTTTGAATGTGCTGAAAACAACAGTAAAAGACATTTATTTTAACTAACTCCAGCCTGCGTCGTGGCTGGATGGTTACAACAGAGTCAGCTGAAATTCAATCCAGTAAAGACGGAGGTCCTGTACCTGAGCCATGGGGGGGTAGGGTGGGATCAGGAATCCAGCTTCCAACTCTTTTTGGGGCACCATTGATGCCAGCATCGAGGGTGACAACCCTGGGGGTGATCCTCAATGCCTCACTTTCCTTGGAGGCCCAAATCACCAATGTTGCCAGTACAGCCTTTTATCATCTCTGGCTGGTCAGGCAATTGGTTCCCTATCTCTCCTCCCAGGACTTAGCTACAATGATCCATGCAACAGTAACTTCTAGAATGTACTACTGTAACTTGCTCTACACGAGGCTGTCCTTGAATCTGACCTAGAAATGGCAGCTTGTGCAAAATGCAGTGGCATGCTTGCTGACTGTGACATTTGTGCGGACGTGTATTCAGCCAGTATTGCGCCAATTGCACTGGCTAACAATTGAGTACCAGATCCATTTCAAGGTTTTGGTCTTAACCTTCAAAGCCCTATGTGGCCAAGGACCAACATACCTATAGGACCATCTTTTCCCATATGTGCCCTGGACAGACTTGCACTCCATGGACCAACACCTTTTGATAGTCTGTGGTCTGAAAGATGTCTGCCTAGCCTTCATCAGGGCCAGGACATTTTCTAGCCTGACCTTGGCCTGGTGGAACACATTCCCACTTAAGATCAAGGCCCCGCAGGATGTATTACAATTCCTCAGGGCCTGTAAAATGGAGTTGTTCTGCCAGGCCTTCGGTTAAGGTGGCTGACATCAACCATTTTGGCCTCCCCTGCTCATATTGCCCTACTTAATGGCCCCTCAGTGCTACAGAAATCTGCACAGCCCTCTCTGGTGAATTGGATGCCTATTGATCACCTGGCTGCACCCATACAGGTAAGAACAATGAAAGCTGTGTATATCCACTAAATAATATTAACCACATCAACAATTACAGTAAATATATATATTTTTAATAAGAAGAAATATCCAAAATCATAAACAAGTACAAGAAGAGGTCCAAACAGTGAGGTTAACAAAATTTTACGGATTACGAAGTTGTTTCGTAGTCTTCATCTGAACAGGACCATACATATCTTTTAGAGCTGCAGATTTTCATTTTTTGCATGTTGCATAATTCTATAAATACATGATCAACAATTTTCATACAGTTAAATACATCTATTTCCAAGGTCGGGCCAACAATATAATGAGCAAAAATGAAGAAAGGAGGCATTCTAGACTCCCATGACCTGGTCTGCCATCTTATTGAAGTGATTTTTATCTGGTTTTTAATTGTATGTTTTAATATTCTTATTATTATATTTTTTGTAACAGTGTTGTGATATGACTGTTGTGACCACCCTGAGCCCGCTCACGGGGGAGAGCAGGATACAAATCAAATATACAAGAACTGCTGTGTACGTGAAGCAAGAAGAATAACAAGAATATCCTACAGGGGTCATTTGAGGGGTTAAGTAGCTAGCATAGTCAGATCAAGGATTTCCTGGTATTTTCAAATAATCCCCTCCTGTCTCCTGATTGGCTCTTCTGGATACTTCCTGTTCCTGCAGAGCTTCCTTCAGTTGTTGTTCCTCTTTCAGCAGTTAGGTTAGATAGTTAAGACTCTCTCTCTGAGAGCCAGTGTGGTGTAGTGGTTAAGAGTGGTGGACTCTAATCTGGAGAACTGGGTTTGATTCCCCACTGCGCCACATGAAGTCAGCTGGGTTCTTTCAGGCCTTTCTCAGCCCCACCTACCTCACAGGCTGTCTGTGGTGGGGAGAGGAAGGGAAGGTGATTGTAAGCCACTCTTTGACTCCTTTGGGTAGTGAAAAGTGGGATATAAAAACCATCTCTCTTCTCTGTTCTATGCTCCATCAAAGTTTGTTCTTCTTTAATATACCTACTTATTTTTCTTTGAACAGTTGGCGCTTCATTTCCTTGCATATTTAAACTCTGCCAACACCCACTGCAGACCCACACATTGTACCTCCTCCTGTTTCAGAGACTGCAGCAGGAAGGTAATCCCCCCCACACAAGTTCTGCTCCACTCTTGCTCCTTTAGATCCAATCTACTACCTTTAATTTACGCCCTGCCTGGCCTGTGATTCAACCTCATTTAAGAAATCAGGCCTATAATTTAGTAAAATTTGAACTCCAGAATGAATTTAACATGAAGTTTAGTTAGTTTTAAAGCACATCAACTCACATTCTCTATTGAATACTAAATGCTATATCAGTTCAATAAATCTCAAATATTTATTGCTACATGTAAAATACTGTCTCATGCTAAGTGCTACATGGTGGAATTGTTGCAAAACTGACTACCAGACATAGCACCGGGCAGATCCTTCAAGGATTGACTGCTACATGTCATATACTGTTAACACCTCCAGTTACGCATCCCAAAATTATTCACACATCCAGACAATCTTAGGAGAATATTTACAATTAAATTGAAAAGAAGTATTTTATGATAATTCTGAAGCAACTTTGTTTCACTTAGCATTCTATACTAGAGGGCAAACACGTCAAGAATTATGACTGAGTTTGCAAATCTATCTTCAGACTTTCCTGTGTAGGTGACAACCTGACTTGGATTTTTAGGCATTTTAAATATTTTATTTCCCCCCTTAAACTATCAGTACTTGATGAAGAACTTACATGTGGCTTGACTTTAATTTGCATTACATTTTTTAAAGAGATTATCCAGTAAAATATACCAACCTCAAATTTCATACAAGAACCTTATATGAAACTGGGTTTTCTCCTTCCATTTCCCCAGAAGTGAACTGAAAACACAGTGCATTGGTCATGATGGGATGGAGTGAAAGGTTACTGGAATGACAGTGAAAGTACAGCTGTAGTGTCTGTGGTAGGAATTTCATGGGTGGTACATTTGCCCCAAATTTTCCTTCTGCATCTGAATTCTGTGGAAAGTGCATGACACCAGCATTTCAAGGGGCTTAATAAGTCATGCTTATTTCGGCTGTTGGTTGAATAGTCACAGGAGCGCTTGGGTTTCCATGGTCACAGTGAGCTTTAATAACAGCCTTAGATCACAACTACTATACCGTGTTCTTTATCTGCAAATACTGTGGGAACACTGATGGGAGAAAATGAATACTGGCAAAACAGCAATATACACCAACAGCTGATATCAGACATCAAAACAAATGGGGCAGCATATGCTTCAAGTAACCACCATGAAATTAATAGCATTTGCTTCTAAGTAAATAGGTTGGGTCGGGTTATTATATGATTGCATTTGGTGCCAAAAAGTTAAGCACATTATACTGATGGATGAAGAAATGAACATGCATTTCTTTTACTATGTTTCATAGTCCAGGTCTTTTTGTCAGCTTCCTACATGTTGCACTCATTACTCTAGTTTCTTATGCTTAGTGGTTACAAACTAGTGTATTTGGGACTGTCCTTTATCATTCTTCATATGATTTCCATCTCACAAGAAAAGAAAAGAAAAGAAAAGAAAAGAAAAGAAAAGAAAAGAAAAGAAAAGAAAAGCCCTCCTGGCTACAAGAGGAAGAAGATTGGGTGAAGACCCCTGTAAGACTATCTTCACAAGCAGTTTTTAAAGGAATATTTGATGTGCTAATATCCTGCATCACTGTCATTTGACTTCATTCTTCTTTGCCCTCTGCCTACTTTTTGCCTGTGTGTCTTATGAAGAACAAAAGAATATTGTTATATCATGAACTGGTAAAAATAACAAGAAACAGTCTGGAAAAAATACAGACAGAGAAAAGCTTAATCTGACATTACAATCAATTGACATGTAATTTAGAAAAGGGATTTATTGTTTAATAATAGTTTAAGGCCTATCAAATCTCTCTAAGGTTGAAAGTCTCCATCTCAAATCTACACAGCAGATCACAGTTCTGGTGTTTTCTCCTACCCATTCTGCAAGGCTGTGTCACTGAGTTCTGAGGAAGTAAAGAGAGCAGGATATTGGAGAGAATATCTTCTACACACATCTGAAAGGATTGCTTTGTCCATGTTTTACAGCACCATCATACATAAAAGCACAAAATATTAAAATACAGCCTTTGTTCCCTGATGCCAAGGGCAAAACTTTGACAACTCAACCAAAGCTATACCCCAAAATTTGATGTGTCTTTGTGTAGCATCTTATATGATAAAGGAATCATGACCACATCTTCTTAGGAAAACAAATATAGCTAAGGACCTCTCTCAGCATATGGCAGTGACAACTTGCTGTAAGGTGACCATTATTCCCACAGAAGTAAATTGTTTTCATACCCTGAAAACACAAGATTAAAAAAAATAGTTTTAACTACAGTTCGACACTTTATTTATCAGTCTGATATGCAAAATATTTAACTATATGACTAAGCTTCCCTATTTGAGTTTGGGTATCCTTGAGATCCCAGGGTAGAGCGCACCCCCCCCTGGTGCTACAGACATAAGGGGGGGTTGTACATGGTGTTTTCCATCAGTTCTGCCCCCATACTGCTTTGGTTTATTCCCCAGTTTCTGCAAGAATTTTTGAGTCTTATTCACTTCAGGATTTTTTTTGGGGGGGGGGATTCCCCCATTTTTTGCATTCTTTTTAAAACCACTTTTGCCCCAATATTTTTATATTTTCCCCCTTTTTTCATTCTTTTTGAAACCACTTTTGCCCTAATGCTTTTCTGGAACTCAGTGTTGAGTTGGCTTTTTCCTGGTGCATGGGTTTCTGTTGGGTTCCTTTGTGTCACTGACTTTGACTCACCTCCAACACATTTTTCAATGATCAGACTGTCATCATCGTCAAACCACTCCCACTCCTCCACCCCTTGCCCTGAAAACACTTTTTTATTTTAAAGGGAGCGGTGGCGCAGGCAGTATAACGCCTGCACTAACAACAACTCAAGCACCTGTTCGAGCCCCACCGCGGTCGAGGTGAGCTCTCGACCCTTAAGTCCTAGCTCCCGCCCACCCAGCGGTTCTAAAGCTGAGTAACTAACGGCAAGTAGATAAATGGGAACCCACCCTTAGAAGGGTGGGGGCACCCTCCTCCCTGCGGAGGTGTGTGGAGAGTGGCGGCGATGACAGCGACGGCAACGGCAGCTGCAGTAGAACAGCGGCAGCAGCAGAAGATCAGAGGAGGAGGCGGCATGGCGCTGAAAGTGGCAAGCAGCAGCAGCAGAGCCGTCAGGGGACTGATCCCTGGTGTCCAGCAGCGGAAAGAGCAAGGCGGCTGTCGTCGGCAGAGGACGGAGGCGTGGTGACATCATCCAGAGGTGCGCGGAGCCAGAAGGATGTAGTCGGGCCGAGGAGGACGTCACCTGTGAACCATCCACCTGTTTGCCTAAGCGCTAGAACATCTCGCAGCCGGGAAAAGGAGCCGAGCCGAAAGAATGACACCAGCCTCCACCAGGGTGCCGGTAGGCAGCCCCTTCCAGTGGATTGATGTGGCCTTGGTTAGGATTCAAATATGTGACTAGCACCCAAAAATGTAAACCGCCCAGAGACCCCTACGGGGGTTAGGGCGGTATATCAAGTTGAAATAATAAATAAATAAAGATCCTAAAATATCAATATATTGATATAGTGTTGTAATGACAGTTTAAGCAGGTTCTCTGAATTCTCAGCTTTCTTTCTTTCATTTAAAATAAGTCTCTATCCTCTCTCCACATGGAAATATAAGGAAAAAGGCATATCTCCACAAGGGAAAAGGATAGAGACTTACTTTTTTTAAAAAAAAATGAAAGCTAGAAATTAGAGAACCTGTTTAAAATATCATTACAACACTACATAGGGCTTTTTGAAAAAAAGGGGGGGGATGATGTGATGCCACCAATGATGACACTGATACCAGCTTCCTCCCTTGAAAATCCTTGTTATTTAAGCCATGTGTGAAAGAAAATAAATGGACTCCACAACTGTGAAAATGCTCAGGGAGGGCAGACATATGGAACAACTATGCCCAAACCAATTACAATGCTTGTGGATACACTCCCAAGAAAATCAGGAGTTAAGTCAAGAGTGCAGGAAAGGTCAGAGATGCAGTAACATCTTGTTACCCTTTGCTGACCACTCATGCAAAGGTTTGCTGAAGAGGGTACTGACTGTGTCTTCAGAATACAAACTAATAATGTTTGTGGTCAACAAAAGCAGGCAGGCTGAAGAAATTCTATCTATGCAAGACCCTTTTAAGCTGGCAAGTGGTGGAACTTGTTAACATTTTATTCATCATTCTGATAACTTACTCTCCAGTGTCTCCTCCCTTTGCCATCTAACCTGCACTGAGCCTGCCAGTTGAGGCCTATTAGAGGGCAGGGCTGAGAACTTTTAACAAAACAGACTAAGCCAATTAATCACAATTCACCTCTTCTGACAGTGTACAATAAGCAAAAAATCACTCCTATCCATTGGCCATTTGGATTAAGAGAAAGGCATGTATAGCCAACTAAACCTATACTGTAGAAGATGAGTATGTGGGATGGATGTTACAGCTATTTCAGACTGCACTGGGTACAGGTCTGTATATGCTGACTTATGATTGGCTGGGCTTTATCAAGCCCAGTTAGTTGCCCCTGCATCCCAAGCTTGGTCTGTCCTGTGATCTATTGCTCCCACACCCATGAATGAAAACACAACCAAATATTATGAGTTAAACAAAGACATCACCTGGTGGGTTTGTGTGGGTTTTTTTGGAAGAGAAGGACCAGATGCTGTCTCTTAGCCTCTGCCTCCAGAGGGGGGTTACACAAAAAAGTCAGACTGATAGACAGGCAAACTGTGAATGTCCTTCCTATTTACTCTTCTGTCTCTGTCTCTTTAATGTGTAGACTAATACTCTCAGGGAACTGCTTCCTTCCTTCTGTTCACACTTCTCTCTCACACACACACAAAAAAGGAACACATTTGCTCTCCATCTTTGCACCATGGATGCAGCCTCTCTGCATCCATCCAGGTAGTTGGAATAGATTCTATCCAGATACCTCATCTATCCTATCTAGAATGGAATTCACTAAATAAAGAACTTTTATTTATTTATTAGTTGCTGTAGATTTTCCGGGTTGTGAGGCTATGGTCTTGGCATTGTAGAATCTGTCAAGGTGAGAAGAAAATGGTAGGCAGGTAATTTATATCTACTCTAAAAGGTGGGGTAGGGCTGAGTCATTACCTTGCAGGGCTGAGTCATTATCCTACTAGATAATGATTCAGCCCTACCCCACCTTCCGGAGTAGATTTAAATTACCTGCCTACCATTTTCTTTTCACCTTGGCACAGAGAGTACTCCATCTTTCTGTGCTATATCTCTGTGGATACCAGTCCCAGTTACTGGTGAAATGTCAGGTTCTACAATGCCAGGACCACGGCCTCACAACCCGGAAAATCTACAGCAACTAATGAACTCCAGCCGTGAAAGCCTTTGACAACATATTTATTTATTTATTAGATTTATATCCCACCCTCCCCGACAGGGCAGGCTCAGGGCAGCTAACAAGGCCTTAGGCATTATAAACAGTAAAACAGATTAATAATTTAACAATTAAAAATCAACAAACCATTTCAAATGCAACTCTTATAGGATAGTGGAGCTGTCTTCACATCCACCATAGGAAAACAGCAACTGCTGTCAGGCTCTGTAGGGCTTGGATTCTTTTATGTGGATATAGGTGTTAAGCCGGTGGCCAAGAGTAGATACTAGGGCACAATATTCAGCCAGAGGGTAAATCATTTAGTGTGGCACCTTGAACACTTGGTGGAAGAGCTCCATCTTGCAAGCCCTGCATAATTTTGATAAATCCCACAGGGCCTTGATGTCCTTGGGGAGCTGCCACAGAAAAGGCTCTGGCCCTGGTTGTGGCCAGCCTGGCATCTTTCATGCTGGGGAGAACAAGAAGGTTCTGAGAACTTGACCACAGTACTCCCTGGGGATCATATTCGTTTTGAAACTGACAACAGGCTCTGTGTAACTCTGTAACTTTGCAAGCCAGTTTGTAGTGGTTAAGAGTGGTGGACTCTAATCTAGAGAACCAGGTTTAATTCCCCACTCCTCCACACGAAGCCAACTGGGTGACCTTGAGTCAGTCACAGTTCTCTCAGAGCTCTCTCAGCCCCACCTACCTCACAGGGTATCTGTTGTGGGGAGAGGAAGGGAAGGTAATTGTAAGTGCTCTAAGACTTTGAGTCAAGGGTGGGGTATAAATCCTGGCTCACCATACCAGCGAAACCGCCAACATTTTTTAGTGCTGGCTATTGCTAACAGATATCTTCCAGTAGATAGCAGTTATTTATGGGCAGGGCCACCCTCACTACAGACTTGTGTAGAATTACTGCTGGCCTGCACAACAAAACTATACTGAGAGGTGTTAGCCTAATCTCCCTGCTCTCACCATGTGCCCTCAAAGCTACCAAGAATCTTACTGTTACCGCTAGGCTTGCTAACTCCAGACTTAGAAATTCCTGGAGATTTGGGGGTGGTACCTGTGGAAGAGGGGAAGGGAAGAATTTCACCTAGAATCTATGGTATAAAATAGAATTGGCCTTCTGAAGATGCCAGTCTCTTCAGGGGAACTGTAACTATATGAGCTTATGTTTGTATTTCTGTATAGTGGTGATGCTGCTTATGTGTGTCTCTAGCATGAATACCTATGCAATATGTATTCAGGGATTGCTGTATGTTGTGTGTTGCTTTGTTCTGCATCTCATGCTTGCCTAGAAATAGGCTGGCCTGGGCCTGCCGTTGCACATACGGACCATGTGCGTCCCTGGAATGTATCCCATGACTCTTTGGGATGGAGAAGACACCGCGCCATTGCACCCACTTGGAGAACTGTGGAAAATCCCCAGCGAACCCCGGCATTCTTGGAATGGAAAGAGCAAGTGACCCTACTCCCTTAATCTGGTTTGGAGATCTAAAGACAATAGCGTTTATGGCTTTGGAGCAGGAACCAGATCTGCAAATCAAGAGGTGTCCATGGGAACGGAAGATTCACACCTTGCCAAAAGGCACCTTTGATGTAGGAGTAGGATCTGCATATTGCCACCACCCCTCAGGAGAGCGTCATCCCCTCGTCATCCCCTCGTCACCCCCTCTTCATCCAGTAGTGATAGTTTAGAGGACGGGTTTGATAGTTTATGGCTGGATAGCACATGCCCCAAAAAGAGTTTATTTAAGGAGAAACTCTCCTTTGTCTCTCTGGTTAACCCACCCTCCCCATAGCAGTGCACTAAGGTGCTACAAGTGACTCTACTACTTAAGTTCTCCGGGAGTCGCGACCCAGAGAGCTCACACGTGGTTTGGCTGGTCCGACCTGTGTGCCTTGGAGTTCACAAGCTGCTGCATTTCGGCTGCCCAGCGTTCCAAGGAGGAGAGTTCTTCCTCAGCTGGACCTCAGATGAGTATAGCCGTGCCCCATTGTGTCTTCCCCATTCTGATGCTTTTGTTATTTTCTATGCTGTAATTGTTCTGATGAACTTTTGTAACTAAGGAGCTTGTATGAATTTGTATGATTCCGATTTTGTATGACTGCAGAAACCTTTAGTAAAGACAACATTTATTTAAGGACTAGCGTGTTGTCTCACTTCCTGGGATATAGCCGAGCGTCTCATTGGCCATCTGACCTCTGTATAGACTGGTATAGAACTTACGCACAGCCACAAACACCCAAACTTCCTTGGCAGATAACTTGGATTGGGTCTCCAGGAATTTCCTGGAGAAGTTGGCATAACAGAACGGAACTCTGTAGTCGGGAATCAGTTGGTTTTTTGGGAGAACTCCAGGCTCCACATAGAGGTTGACAATCATAGTTGCCTATTGAGTGTCCTGTTCCATGTCTATTGAGTCCCCAGCCCAACCAACCATACAAAATATGATAGGCTGGTTTAGGAATGTTGTTTCATGTATACATGCCCCAAAGAGATCATCCGTTAGCCTAACAACCCACACTACTCCTGCCATTCCAAGTTATGGCCTAACCAGTCAGAAGAGCAGGCCTACTTATAACCCAGCAACATGAACACTGTGGATCAGGCAAAAACTGGTCCCCTTTCCATGCCAATTTTTAGAGAACACAGAAAATTCCTGCTTCTCCCCCTCCAGCAATCTTCTAAACTTGCATTACTTTATAAGCATGGAAGGAGGGTAAGATCCAGCCCTGTAGCCAGGATTCAGGGGGGGGGGTGCCGGGGTGTCATGGGGCACCAATTTGATCCCCACTTTTGTGATACCTACAGAAGCCCCTGCTGACACGATGAGTGGAATTATCATGGCAGAGCATGGGGGGAGAGGTTTGCTTGACTTGCTTGCAATATCTCCAGGTTTTTGGGGGAAGAATTACAGAACACTTCTCTTTGCATCTCCCCTGGCTTGTTCAAAAAAAAACTTGACTGGGTTCCTGCTTTTTCATTCTTTTATCATGAGGTGGAGATTTTGAAAGGGTGCCCAGACTTCTTGAAAAAAATGGTTGCTGATATTTCATGGAAGAACTCAGAAACCTTTTACAGCCCACTCCTATGCACATACACTCAGAAATAAGTCCCCATGGGACTTCTTCACAAGGCTGTGTACTTATGACTGCTACCTGAAAGAGTTACCACATGGATTATATGGGCCAGGCACCTCTTACCTGCAGCCCAGCGGGGAGAATGAGTGGAAGGTGGAAAGTGAGAACATCTCTGCCCAATCCACCATCTTCCCTGGGCCTGAGTGTGGGGCACTGTCAAGACAGCTCACAGGATGGAGTGAGGCAAAGGGAGTCACTGCAGTCTAGGCCCGTGCTGGGTACCTGCAGCCATCGCTCGCTGGCCGGGCCAAGGCAAGGGGGCAGAGGACACAACCTGCGAGATGCTGAGAGAGAGCTGGGCCCTCCCGGTCCCTGTAGCTCCTGTGCCCTTCCACACAGGTTCTAGACGGGGTCTCAGACCCTTACCTAGGAAGGTAGGAGGTGGCAGAAGTCCGGGCCAGGGCTCTTTGGGTAGGGGTGCTGCAGATTTGATAGTGGGCACTGCCTCCAGTGCCCCATCATTGGCTATGGCCCTGGTCAGATCACAGTCAATATCTGTAGCCAGGAAACAAAACTTTACTCAAAATTGTTCCTCCAAGCGGCACAATCACATGAGGCCAGCAGCCCAGCTATGGTCCAATAGGAGCCTTAGAGTTCTTTTAAAATTTGGGCAGACAAAATGACATCCTCCCCCCCACACACACACTCAAGACATGGGGAACAACCATCCTTTAAAGGGATGGAGGGAAAGCTTTCTTCAGTTCCACATCAGCTGAGAAGGCAGATTGAGCATAACAATTTGGGAAAATGAATTCTGAAAGCATACAGAAATTGATTCAGAAAACACGTCTGCTTTTATTTTGTTGGGCACGGTTCTGTGTAGTAAGAAGACTCTGGATGACTGTTATCTGCTACAGTCATCAGTGGGGAACTTTGTCCCACCAACCCCTTCCTAATGCTGTATCACTGCCCAGTTCCTATATTGTTTCGAACAAATATACTGTATGATAGATATGAATACCCAAGGTAGAAACCATTTTAATAGATGAATATAGTTACTGTAAGGTACAAAAAAAGACAATAATCACAGTGCAACTCAAAAGCACTGCATTTCCCCCACTTAACCTTAAACAAAACAGACAATAAACTACAAGATCTTACAGAATCTTATTTCTACCCCACATTGAAAAAGAAATGACGCCTCTGCTATGATATTCCATCCTGGTAAATATCTCATATGCCTGTATAATATTACAACAACCTCCTGAATTACAGGTGACAAATGGATTACTATTTTCCAGATGAGATTATGCCACTGATTTTGATAATGTTGTTACAACATCTTCAGCATTATTTTTATATCTCATTATTTATTCATTCTAACATTTAGAAACAATAAATGTTCTTAATAGACCTGGAAACCAAAGGCCAGCTATGAAAGCAGGTTATGGAAGATTAAATTATCCATTGTCTCCTCAAAAGCAGGCCAGCAGCGAGTTTATTTTACTACTGGCTTTAGCTTTACAGCATAATCAATCAAATTAGGACACAGACATATTGACAATTTCCCATCCCTCCCCCAAGTAATTAAAGCTAAACATAACCTCTTCCTTGCTCTCCACAGAATACATTACGAAGTCTAACAAAGAATATTATCGTTTAGATTTGAAGATGCTGAATTATTCTCTTGCAACGACAATACCAAGCAGATTGTCTCCTTGCTGGAGTCATCTGGAGCCATTTTCCTCTGTTGGCGCCATTATGTGGTGCACCTGCTGTCTCATTGTGGCACACTGTGGCCTGGATTGTGAGGGCTGACCCAGGGCAAGAAGGGAATGGGGTGTGGAATGGTTTTTCCTTGCAGAGATCTGGGGCTGGCATTACCAGGCTTTGGGTCCTTTCCATTTACATGACAGTAGGGGGGAAATAAGAGAATGTTAAAGCAAATATGACATTTGTAGCCTTGGAGAAGCAAATGTATAATCCAATCTTTTTTAACAAAGACTCAAATATTGCATGCTGTCTTTTTTTAAAAAAAAATCTTTAGAAAAGACAAGTCTCCTGTATTCTTTAGCAAGCATTGTCCTTACTGATAAGAAGGGCAGCTTTATTATGGGGAATTAAAGGGCTATTGCTTTGATCCCCTAATTAAACTCAGCTTCAATTCTTGATAATGGCTGATGGCGAATACCCTGGTATTTAACTGCCAATAAGAACATTTATTTCAGTTATCCACTCCATAGTCTGGATAAATACCATCCAGGTAGCCTTGAGGTATTTTCAAGCTTCATTTTGTAAACCTATTACATGAATAGTCTGTGAAGAAATCTAAATCTGAAGCATCACTGGACTTGTGACTGAAAAAAGTGGTTGACAAATTTATCCTCTTCTTGTTAGCATGATTAAATGAATGGGACTAGTCATGGGAAGCTTTGGAGAGGAAATGATGTGGAAACAAATGGCTGTGTCTTGAGCAGTCTTTGGAAACCCGCATTTTTCTTTCCAAAGAATCTCTAGTATATTAACAGCCATCACCATGTGGAAGGACACACAGGACTTCCTGGCTGCTACCAGCAAATGGAAAGTAAGGAATGTGGCAGCCCTGCAATATGTGCTGCAATTAGTGATGCAACATGAACCACCTGCAAGGATGTCATTAGCAGTCCCAGTGCCACTCTGTACAATGGCTGATGGCAGCAGTTGGTAAGCGAAATACAGATATTTGCAAGAGCTCACTGAAAATGAAAACCATGATCTGCTATCTCAAGAGCAACTTAATGTACACCCAAGAGTCAGGATGCACACACTGGGATTTCTCACCTTGTATTCCTTGGAACAGTAGAACCATATGCCATATCATAACCACTCAGCAACTCAGCAACTGTTTTAGCCATGTTCCATGAAGGGAGGGGAATGGTGTTTAAGGAACAGATAGGGATTCCAGGTCTCCCAAGATCCAGGGAATAGATGCTGGCAGCTAAAAGTATGGTGAATAGCAGAGTAAGAGATCAAGCCTTGAAGGCTTGTGGCAGTCAACGATATCTGATGGATAAACTCTACCTGATGCTCAGGCTGAGGAAGCTAGGGATGTCATGAACTTTGTACAGCCTTATGAGGCAGGCCCACATTCCTGTCTTAATATGGGGAATTAAAGATAATAAATGCAAATACATCCAACAATGACTACTTGGTTAAATTCATGCAACTTCAAATCCACAGGTTTAGTACTATCTACTTTGTTTCTCAAGCCCAGATGTCTTTTCTACCTGCTACTCCTTGGGTGAAATATAATACATAAGATGATGTCATACTCACTCATATTATACAGATAAATTAATTCAAATTAAATACAAAATTGCACTGGATAAAATATTTTAATTATTTAGATTATTTCTTGTTCACCTCTTGTGCAATATATTTAAAGAAGCTCAGAAACAAATTAGAACAAGACAAACCAAAAAATTGTTAGCAGATCAATACCAAATCCTATACAAAAAATTAATAATGATAAATAGAAGGTGAAAATATTATAAACCTTTCATGAAATGTTATAAAATGGACAAATAGCAACATGAAGACACCCCCCTACCCACAGAGCTAGCTGAATAAAAGTCAGTGTTACAGTTAAAAGTAACACATAAAATCATCTTCACTCGGCATGTAAAGATAGTTCAGATACTGCATTTGGAAATTATTTTGAACTTAATTATTATAGTCCTGATATGGCTTCGCACAGGAGGGAGCTGAACCTATTACCTATCTCTGATTGATCTGAAAGTATTTGAGATGTGGCATTCATATCTAAATTAATATATTACATTAAAACAGGAATCAATTTCCAGTCTTACAAATTTATTGAGAAATGTGTGCCTTTTATAATACTTCGGAGCAGTAAATCTCAAAATAATCTACAGTTTTATATGTTCTTTCAGTGTTATAGACTGAACTTTATCTATGCTTTAATGTATATTTATTTACTTATTTATTGTTTTGTTTTCAGTGTTCTGTTATGTTAATGGGTCAATATATTTTGTTGATGTTTTCTCAGTGAGCACTAATGCCTTGATCCACAAAGCTTGGCGTATATGGCCCCTTTCAGTAGAAAAGAAGGGAATGTGTGTGGGTATGCAAGAACTAAAACTGTTGATTGAACATTGCTCAGCTTGTGTCCCATTAATTTGTTACACTGGATCAAGTCATACAGATCAATTAGAAACTTTTGGTGCCTAAAATAAATTGAGGTAAGAGAAGAACAGCATACACATATTCAGGGCTCTTTTTGTAGAAAAAGCCCATCAGGAACTCATTAGCATAATAGGCCACACCCAACAGTGGAAACTCATTAACATATTAGGCCACACCCCCATGTTACCAGAAGTGTGGTCACACATCTGCCCTCACAGAGGAGGGAGAGCTTGTACCTGAATAAAGGTGCCACTGGACTCTTTTGGATTGCTAGCTATGTTGCACAGAAAGAAAGAAAGAAAGAGAGAGAGAGAGAGAGAGAGAGAGAGAGAGAAGGAAAGAGAGAAGGAATGGAGGGAAATAGGGAAAAGGTGGGAGTGTGACTTAATGGCAGGCATGTGACATAAGAACATAAGAGAAGTCAATGTTGGGTCAGGACAATGGCCCATCCAGTCCAACAATCTGTCACACAGTGGCCAAAAATACCAGGTGCCATCAGGAGGTCCAGCAGTGGAGCCAGGATGTTAGAAGTCCTCCCACTGTTACCCCTCCCCAAGCACCAAGAATACAGTGCATTACTTGCCCCAGACCAAGAGTTCCTATCTATACCTTGTGGCTAATAGCCAGGGCCAGCCCGAGGTTTCTCTGCACCCTAGGCAAGGCCAGCTTGTGGTGCCCACCCCCCCAGGCAATGCCAACCTCCCAGTGGGGCCTAAAAACTGGGGGGGAAGGGAGGGCGCCGCCATCGCCTCAAAGAATGAACCTCAGGTGGCTCACCGGGGAGAGGATGCTGGAAAACGTTTGCCCCCCCAGAGGGGGATCTGGTGTGGAAAAGGCAGGGTGGGTTGAGGGCCACCCAATGCCCGGCTCAGAAAGCCACCTGTGGGATCCCCCTGGGCCCCGCTGCAGCTGCTCCCCCCAGCCTCCCTGCCGCCAGCCGCTGCCCCCGCCCCCAGGCTGACCATCTGGCTGGTGCTGAGGTACTGTGGGTAGCCCAGATGTGGGGCGAGGAGGAGGCGCCGCCGACAGGGCGAGCCCAAGCCGATGTCGGCTGGAGCTGGGGGGCCAAGTGGCGAGACGTCATCACTACGCAGAGCCCACCAAATTCAAGACCAATCAGCTTCCCCCCCAGCTGGGTGGAGCCAGCCAATGCGGTTGTCCCAGTTTCCCGCCTCTGCTGGCCATTAGACCAAAAGGGGGGGAGAAGACCTCCTCCAGCCCTCCTTTGCCCACACAGCAATCCAGCCTTTCAGGTAAGTCTCGGCCGTGTTTGTACAGTAAACAGCAATGCTTTTTTTTTTTTTTTTTGATGTTATCTCAAAATTTCACTCACCCCCACCCTTGCTGTCTTCCCACCTACCACCCACCCCTGACACTCCACTACTACTCCCACTGATGGCATGGACTCACCCCACCCTTGCTGTCTTCCCCCCACACTCTTGGCACTCCACTACCCCTTCATCTTTCCCCTTCTTTTTCCATTGCTTCTCCCCCTCCTTCGCTAACAGTCTTCTCCATCAGTCTTATCCCCTCCCCTTATCTGTCAGCATTCCCTTGCTTTATTTCTCCCCCCCCTTTGCACTCCACTTCTTCCCCCCACCCTTGGCATTCACTCAACCCCCATCCTTGCTGTCTTCCCACCTACCCTACATCCTTGGCCTCCACTCATGCCTACCCTTTAAAAAAAATTAAAATTCATTGCCCCCCAAGCCAGAAATAATGAGGCAGACACAAGTGTTGGGTTTAACTATAGGGCCACTTTATTAACTGACACTTTAGCTGGAACCAACGGCAAGGGCAACACAGCATGTGGTATGGTCAAGGCCAGAGGTCAAGGACCCCTCCCTTACCTCTTCAATAGGGCGAGCCACCCTGCCCCGGGTGGGAGCCCACTACCGGGGCTCCGTCCCGGCCGGCTAGCCATTGCAGGACAACCCTGTAGCCCCATCCCCCAAGCCGCAAGGTTCAAAGAGAGGACCTAAACAGGGCCGTCCCGAAGGCAGTCCGTTTTCCCCGCCCCATGCCGCAAGGCACAAAGACTGTACTCACAGGACCCCTTAAAACCCAAATATGGGTGTCAGCTGGTGCTCACCGGACCGCAATCTGTATACCGCATAGCAACCTGCCTAAATGAAAGTGACCGACCTGGCTAACACAGCTCACCCCCATAAACACCTGCATCACTGCCACAGTGCAGGGTAGGTGAAAACACCCCTTCCAAGTGCCAAACAG
>NW_015174298.1:414372-414509 GCF_001447785.1 Gekko japonicus
GGCCACGCAGGCCCCGACGCCTCTGCCATTCCACCATACTCCACTGGCTAAGGCCCAGCTGGAGACTACTGGCATTCTCTAGGCGCGCTGAGCTGCCCTACAATGCTGCGCCAACAAAGACACATTCTTCCTCTCCT
>NW_015174298.1:420021-424323 GCF_001447785.1 Gekko japonicus
CGCGTGACCAGCGCTTGAGGCCGACCCGGCCCAGAGCACAGAGCCATGCCGCGACTGGGCGGGGGGGTGCACAGCCGCGAGCCGCAACCCCGCACCGCCGGCTCCGCAGCGCCGCCCGCCGCCGCGTGACCAGCGCTTGAGGCCGACCCGGCCCAGAGCACAGAGCCATGCCGCGACTGGGCGGGGGGGTGCACAGCCGCGAGCCGCAACCCCGCACCGCCTCAAGAGACATTCGCCCAGACGCGGCCCAACCACCGCTGCCGCAAACAAATCCCCAAGGCCAGACCGGTCCCGCGTCTGCCGCCGCCCCGCCGCTGTACCCGCCGCCTGAGGCCAGCGCAAGGCGGCGCAGCAAGCCCACACCAGCAGGCCCCCAGTTCTCCACTTGGTCGCCGCCTAAAAGAGGATCTCAGCCATGCGGCCCCAGCTCAGGGACTAAGCAGCATAGCCGCACAGCTGAGTCCCACTCCACCGACGATCCACGCGGGACTGCTGAGGAGGAGAAGCGGGGCCCGGCTTTAAGCCTCTCACTGCCCCGCCCCCTCCTGAGTCCCGCGTGCGGCGCTTTTTGGCGCCAGAACTGCTCTCCTGCCTCTTCCAGCTGGGAGGCAAATGCGCTTCCTCAGCCCAACGGCCGGAACGGCCGTGGGCTGATTGAATCGTGTTGTCAATAAACTGATACAATAACATATAAAACAATATGTGTAACCATTACATTAATAACAGCAGTACCAAGAACAGTGAGAATACAAATGTTTGAATAAAAAGAATATCTCATGAGAAGAACCAACAACTGTAAGTTGTATGAATAACACTTTAATAAACCATTGTTATTGTATCTAAGATTGAAGCGTAATCATCTTTAGTAGATAAATATACCAAGAAGGGAAACCAAGTTGAAGTAAAATTGGAATCAGTAAAGTCTGTATTCTTAGAAAAGATAGCATCAGAAAGTTTATCCATAAGACAAAATTCAGATAGTTTCTTTATCCATTCAGAGATGGTGAGATGTGTATTCTTTTTCCAAGATTTGGCTATAGCAAATCTGGCTGCCACACACAACAAAGCAATGAGTTCTTTGTGTGGTGGGAGAGGAAGATTAAGTTGCCAAACATCCAGTGGTAATGATTCTGGATCAAAAGGCATGTTGTATGTTGTGATATCAGAAATGTGGTGGATTATTTCTTGCCAAAATGTGTGTATATATTTCAATCACACCAACTATGTCAATAAGAGCCTGTTTCCCCCACAACCTCTCCAGCATAAGGGCGATAGAGATGAATGTATATGATGCAATTTTTGTGGCACCTGGTATTTCTGGCCCCTGTGTGATACAGAGTGTTGGACTGGATGGGCCTTTGGCCTGATCCAACATTGCCATCTCTTATGTTCTTATGTTCTCATAACATATTTATTCTTCCCTTGAAGAAACTTTGTCTGTCCCACCTTCTCAGTAAGTTATATTTTGGCTACTTGCTCTGGCCAGGAACATGAGGGAAGAGAAAGGATTGCCCTTTTTTATTAAACCCTTGAAAATGGCACTCCAGACACTGATAAAATTCAAAACAACAAAAGTTTTTATTTTAACTTCAAAGGGAAATGTCACATGAAATCAGGGGTTGAAATTACTGAGGTAAAACTATTTTTGCACAGACCTTTGTTCTTAAGTACGGGCTAAAGCTGGGTTTCAAAGAGGTAGAGGAACTAGAGATCAAATCGCCAACATTCACTGGATTATGGAGAAAGCAGGAGAGTACCAGAAAAACATCAACTTCTGCTTCATTGACTATGCTAAAGCCTTTGATTGTGTGGATCACAACAAACTATGACAAGTCCTTAAAGAGATGGGAGTATTAGACCACCTCACATGTCTCTTGAGAAACCTATATAAAGGTCAAGAAGTGACAGTTAGAACTGGATATGGAAAACTGACTGGTTTAGCATCAGAAAAGGAGTACGACAAGGATGTATATTGTCACCTTGCTTATTTAATTTATATGCAGAGTACATCATACAAAATGCCAGCCTGGATGAATCACAAGCTGTAATGAAGATTGCTGGGAAAACATCAACAACCTCAGATATGCAGACGATACCACTCTAATGGCAGAAAATGAAGAGGACCTAAAGAGCCTCTTGCTGAGGGTCAAAGAGGAGAGCACAAAAGTTGGCTTGAGACTCAACATCAAAAAAACTAAGATCATGGCGTCCTTGGCAAATAGAAGGGGAAGTTGTGGAAGCAGTGACAGACTTCACATTCCTGGGATCCAAGATCACTGCAGATGGTGACTGCAGCCATAAAATTAAAAGATGTCTGCTCCTTGAGAGGAAAGTGATTTCGAACCAAGACAGCATAATAAAAAGTAGAGACATCACCCTGCCAATAAAAGTCCATATGGTCAAAGCAATGGTATTCCCAGTAGTCATGTATGGCTGCGAGAGTTGGACTATAAGGAAGGCCAAGCGCCGAAGAATAGATACTTTTAAATTATGGTGCTGGAGAAGACTCTTGAGAGTCCCTTGGAATGCAAGGAGATCAAATCAGTCAATCCTAAAAGAAATCAATCCTAGCTGTTCCCTGGAAGGCCAGATACTGAAGCTGAAGCTCAAATACTTTGGCCACCAAGTGAGAAGGGAGCACTCACTGGAGAAGATCCTGATGCTGGGAAAGATTGAAGGTCAAAGAAGAAGGGGACAGCAAAGGATGAGATGGTTAGACAGTGTTATTGATGCAACGAACATGAAATTGAACAAACTCCGGAGCATGATGGAAGACAGGAGGGCCTACCATGATGTGGTCCATGGGCTCGCGAAGAGTTGGACTTGACTGTGCGACTGAACAACAACAACACAGGGTAAAGAAAGTTTTAAAAGCTTTTTTTCCAGTTTCTTAAAACTTTATTTTGAGAGGCTTTTGTTCCAATGTCTTCCCTAACACTTCAGCACACTTTCCTTAGCATTTCTCAAACTCTTTTGGTTTCTCAGAAGGTTGGTACACCCTTTTCAGTACCCAAACCCCTGCTCTTGAAACACCAGTTTTTGATTGACTCTTTAGGGCTCTACAGGCAGTTTTTATGCACACCAGACAAGGAATCTCTGTACTCTTCAGAACTATTTTCCCTGTTCAACTGGGTAGGGAATCTTCTTCTATTTCTAGAAGATCTTTCTCCTATTATTGGCCTGAATGAAAGTCTCTGTACACTTCCCAAACCTCCTAGCCACATTCCTCCAGTTCTCCTGTCTGTGGTCAAATCTGCATTTGCATTTTTAAATTAGTTTCGTGCTTCTGTGACGCCATCTTTCTCTATGCTTTTTTGAATGTTGTTTGGAAACGATTCATTTAAAGCAGCACAGAGGTGCAATTACAATGGCACTGCCACGAGAGGGCGATAAACATATGCAGACATGCAAAAGTATACTCGTGCAGTTTAAGTTTGAAAACGAAAGCAAATGTAGACAGTTTTTTTGAAGATGGAGTCAGAAGGCTGGGACACTAGTGGGAAAGACAAATGCAGATTCGACCTGTGTGAAACTGCTCTCAGCTAATGCTGAAATCAGACTCTCTCAGTCATGGCAGAATTCTGACTATCTTCAGCCAAGCCACAAATCTGACTCTCTCCAGCTAAGGCAAGAATCTGACTGAATCTCCTCAGCATCCAGCTCTCTTAAGTCTGCGCCTGCTCAGCTGATGCTGTCCAATCATATGGTTTAGAGCAACCTGTCACTCAAGGCTCTCTGGCTCTGTGAAGAATTCACTCTGTTTTTACAGTCTGTGAAGAATTCACTCTTTTAAAAAGTGCATTTCATCTCACACCTTTCTCACACATATATGTAAGGCTAATAGCTGCAGGCGATCAAGAAAGAACAGAGGCTCATTCCCCCACTATGCCTAAATAACACTGCTCTCTCTATATCATCCTATTAAGAAAATGGTTGTTTGCTTTGTAAAAATTAAACCAATAGAGGCAGAGACTATACAAAGCAAAATTATTTTTTCTTGTTATAGGTTGATGGGGAATTTGTTTCATTTTCATCTATATCAGGGGTCATTTTGTAGAAAAAGAGCTGCAGGAGCTCATTAGCATACTTAATAAGCTATTAGCATAATAGCTCACTAACATATCTTCAAAAGCCTCCCCTTCCTTTCCCCAGCACTTTAAACCCCTTCTCTCTTTGTGCACCCCCACCCACCTTGGCAGGCCGGCTGGAGAAGGGGAGGCTTTTAAAGATTTTTTTTGCTTCCCCAGCCAGCCTGCCAAGCCAAGCTGGGGGGGGGGGGGGGAGAGAGGAGGAGATTGAAAG
>NW_015174298.1:424425-437474 GCF_001447785.1 Gekko japonicus
CCCCCCCCAGCCCGCCTTGGCAGGTTGGCTAGGAAAGGGGAGGCTTTTGAAGCTCCCTCACCCTTTTTGCTTCTCCTGCTGGCCTGCCAAGGCAGGCTGGGGGGGGGAAGCGAAGAGAGAAGGGGGTTAAAATGTAAACCCTTTCTCTTTGGAGTCGCACTGCAGAAGCGGCGCAATCTCTCCATTCTATTCTATGGAGCCATAGAATAGTGACGGCGTGACTCCAGAGAGAAGGGGTTTAAACTTTAAACCTCTTCTCTCTGAATTCATGCTGCAGTTGTGGCACGATCTTTCCATTGTATTCTATGGGGCCTAGACTGACTCTAGACTGAAGGAACTTGGGGGCGGGGAGCTGGGGGTGGGGCTTGCTGCCACTGGGGCTGCCGGAGCAGTGCTCCGGCATGCTCTGACCCCAAATGACCCCTGATCTATATACTAATAGCCAAGGCACCCCCTGCATGCAGATATCTAAATTTGCACATCGGGGGCACCTAGGGGGAAAAGAGATTTTCCTGCACATTTGGGGCAATCCCCAGATGTGCAGAAAAATCTGAAATCTATAAAAAAACTATAGGGGGGATAGTTAAATCCCCCCAAAAGTAAAGGACTGTTACCTGCGCATGCACAGAGAACGCTATGAGAACTGCCTCGCCACTGCGAGGGGGAGGGAGAAGGCTTGGCTGGCTGGTGGCTGTGAGCTGTTCAGCCCTCGCTGCCGCTGGGGGGGGGAGAAAGCTTGGTGGGCCAGCCAGGTCTCGCCACCACCGCTAGGGGAGAGGGAGAAGGCTTGGTGGGCCGAGCTCAGGCCTTGCCACCATTGCTGGGGAGTGGTGGGGGAGATTTGGCGGGCCCAGCAGCTCAGAGCTGCACGGGCCTCACCGCCATTGCCGGGGGGTGGTGGAGGTTTGTGGGGACCAGTGGCTTGGAGCCTTGTGGCCTTGCCTCCATTGCCAGGGGGCAGGGAAGTTTGGGGGCCTGGCAGCTCAGAGCCGCATGGGCCTCGCCGTTGGGGCCAGGCAGGGGTGGGGGAGAAGTGGTGAAGGCTCACCTGCAGCATGGGCTCCTAACCCCTACACCAAACTGGTAAAATAAGGAATGTGTTATTTGTACGTGCTTTGATTTAGTACTGCTACTATTTGTTTAGGATAAACCCAATGCCCGCACACACACTATTGCACCAAATGTGTCAATAAACTCAATATTCATTTTTTAAGTATTTAAATCAGGTGTCTGTCATCTCTTTTGTTCTAAAACATGCTATGCACAGCCATCCCTTTGGGTAAAAGATCATGATTTTGGGCTTCCTGCACAAACACACAAAGCTGATTCCCCATGTTTATCTCAATGTATGCTCACATGTTTGTGGAGATGTGGTAATACTGTCACTGCTGCTGGGCCCACTGCTGCTTTTGCTCCCCCACCATCATTGCCAATACAGCTCCCAGCCTCCACTGCTGCTCCACTTCCTGCCCCCTCCCCCATCATCAATGCTGGGACTTCGCCAACAGAGGAGGGATTTAACTCCCCATGTAGTTTAATGTTTTCAGAATTTTTCTGCAACCTGGGGAGTCCCGCAACTTTGCAGAACTATCTGTTTCTTGTCAGTGCAGGCCCAATCCACAAATTTAAGGATCCACAAGTTGATCAACACTTGACTATTAGATATCACACACACACACGTACAAACCTATTTATATAATTCTATATCCTTATATATAATTGAATAGTGGGTGCCAAAGTTCTAATTCTAAAATGCACTCCCTTAGTGTATGGCTGATGGCACTGCTCCTCAGCATATATCACCACCAATCAGAAGGCAAAGCCCGGGTCCCGCCCACACCACAACTGCTGCGACAACCTGGTCTTTTGCATATGGAAGCTGATTGGAATGTCAGTTGCATATGGAATCTGCTGTATTCCAGTGGTGTGCAGGTCCCAGATTCATGTTTTAAAAGCAGACTGACACTGTTTGCCCAAAGCCAGAGCACTCTCCCAGAGCCTCTTTCTAGATCTCGTTGTATTTATTTCCACAACGGGCCTTATTTCTAGTAATTCTATATGCTTCCATAATTGCCTTATACTGTTTGTTCTGTCCTTGAGAGTAATCTGCAGAGAGCACACATTAGTACAGGTTACAGTTACATTCACAGTGCACACTACCACTGAGAGACCAGTGCTGAAAAAAAGTTCTCATCCAGCTAGAAATTGCATTTAAATGTATTAATAAAGAACTGTGGTCAGCAAAGACTACTATTGTTATGTACTGCATGGATTATGCTGCCACATCTACTCAGTGTGAGTCATTGATTGCTCAGAGCAAATAATATATATCTGTCATTTAAATATTGACAAACTTGAAGTGCCTGGTGAAAACTATACAGATGATTCAATATTTCAGATGCTACCACTTGGGAAACACCATTAAGTCTTGAAGTAAAACCCAAGAATAGACTAGTTCAAATAGAATTTAGTTATCGGATAGCATCTTCCTTTGTTAGCTACATTTCTAAACATGATGAACTGGTTTCCAAAGAAAGAAAAGAAATCTGTTTCTTTTAAGTGTGCTAAGCAGTTGCTCCAGAGTGTACCCATTTTAAAAGACTTTAGACATTTTATGCTTAGCAAGCACAAGATCGATATTTCCATTCTATGTTAGTTTAATATGCAATCCACAGCCTATGAAACAGTTTCAGCAAAAGGCTACAAGTCTCACTAGGGAGAAACTGTATGCCAACAATGATGTGATGTAAAATGCACTGGCATTTCCCATAATATTAATAATTTTAAAAGGCCAGAGAGGTCTTCATGTGCAAGGCCTGTTCCAAGTTTGGGGAGGGAGCCTGGCAGGAAATGCCCAGAGCCCCCTTTTATGCCCACTACTAGGGGTGTGCAAAAAAAAATAAAAATCGGCCCGATTTGGATTCAGCCAAATAGGGCAGAATCAATTTCGGCTGGCAGAAAGACTCCCGCATGTCAATTTCGACAGTACAAGTGGATTGGGGAGTCTTTCGGACATAGAAAACAATGGAGGCTATGGGCAAACTGTTTGGGGGCTTGTAGAATTGGACCCCCTGGTACAATGTTCTTGAAACGTGGTTGGTATCTTGGGGAGAAGCTCCAGCAGCTACCCTGCGAGTTTGTAGCCTCTCCCTCAAACCCCCTCACCTTTAGTCCCCAGAATATACCCTATGTTTTCGCCATTGGTTTCAATGGCCCATAGGATATAATGGGGCTGAATTTCCCCCAAAATTCAGCGGGAATTCGGCGGCAAGCCGATTCAGATCAAAGAATCTGAATTGGCCTGCAGCAGCCCGAAAGGGGCCTGAATGGGCCATTTTCGGGGGTGCATTCGTTTCAGATGAACGAATGCACATCCCTACCCACTACCAGGCCCTTCTTCAAGCCCACTCACCTCTGTGCCCTCAAATGTCCATGTGTCCTTCCCCCACTCACTTGTAAGCACTGTCACTTCCAGCAGTTGCAGCGGCCCACACCGCCTGCACAGCTTTTCTCTGATGGTGCTGAGAGGTGGGTGCAGCTGAGAGTTCCAATGCCATGGCCACCAGGAGTGCCTCTGCTTTGTGCACCACCCACTCACCCTTCCCTGGTAGGGCTAGGCAGCATATGCAACCAGGAATGTGCGTGAAAAGCTGTTGCAAGCAGGCAGGCAGAAGGGTGTGAGTGCAGATGTCAGGAGATACATGGCTGCAGAGTCCGCAGCAATTGGCACTGCTGGAAACCCCAGACCCCAGCAGCTACCTTGGACTGCTGGCCTGGTCCACGCACTGTGTTTGTGTGGCCAAGTTTTATATCTGGATGCAGTGTCTACTTCTGTATGGAATGCTGTTTGTAGGGTTGCCAGTAACCCCCAAAAGCTTCAGGGGTACAGAGAATCCAAAAAGTGGCATCATGTGATGACACAATATCAGCTCTGGTCACATACCTAGAAGTAACATCGTGGCATCCACTGAGCAGCAGCTGGAGCCCAGGGACTGCAGTGGGAGGATTCCTGCCACAGTGGGCAACCTGGCAGCAATAGCTGTCCTGAAGAGACTTAGACTTAAGAGACTGGGGGATACAAGGAGGCCACAAAGAAATGGAAGCTGAAAAGCCCCTTGTGCAAATTGTTTTATTTCTACTTATGTTAAATTCGACAGAAAGTGCAGGTCATCGTAGTTACATCTGATGTTCTGTTTCATTGTATAGCGGCAGCAGATCACAGGATTGAGTATCCATCTCCAGTCTGGCTCAACCAGACTTGCTTTCTCAAGGGGTTGTGCCATGACAGCGTAAGGTTGTATATTCTCTGCACTTGGATAAATTGCAAAACACCACCCTCTGATCTCTAACACTCAAAGGGATTCTGATATACACCTTTTTGATTGTTTCTTCAATACCCCTAATATGTTGCCCACTCTACCAACTGCTCATGCCAGCTAGCCCCTTATTCGTCTTTGTTATACCATGACATAGATCTCTGTCCAGGGCAGCAAAAGCTGATAATTTTGCATGAATATTCACAGGTGGTCTCAATGGCTCCTTGCGTACATAAAATACAATAGTTCCAGGTGGTCAGCCATGTTGGTCTGAAGCAGTAGAAGAAATTTAGAGTCCAATGGCACCTTTAAGACCAACAAAGGTTTATTCACAGTATGAGCTTTTGTGTGCATGCATACCTTGAATAAACCTTTGTTAGTCTTAAAGGTGCCACTGGACTCTAACTTTGTAATAAAATAGAATATGCAGTGTTTGTTTGTTTTTAATTTAGGTGGATAGAGCTCAACCGCATTGCTCCACTTCTTCTGTAGAAGAAGTTGTTTTTGCTATGACATGTGCTAGTGAACTGCAATACAAAACTGAGATATTAGGTTGCTTTCATATTGTTAAAAAACAAACTTGCTTGAGTCAAGTTGGCTCAGTTTTGGTTGAGTCAGCCAGAAGGCAGTCTCACCATGATCTCACTGTCCTCTGAACTGACTTGTTTAGTTCAGGGCCATAAAAATAATGACACATGCAGAGGGTACCTGCAGTACGTATTAGGCTGCATTCTGCATTACCTTGGCTAATTTGGCCCTTCAGTTATATATATGAAGTTGTCATGTATTTTTAAAAAAACAACCTAACTTCTCAGTTTACCTGTATAAAAATTGTTCATAAAATGAGCTTACAGAAGCACACAGGAACACCTTTGGATTTTTTAAAAAATCAAACTATAATTCACTCCAACATACAGGTATGATTTATTTGCAATGAGAGACCAAATATGTCTCCTTTTTATTTTTGTTTGCCATGAAGAGTGGAACCTGAAATTATTCATTTGAGGGAGAGAGATATTTGATATTGACTTCAGACGTTCCTGGAAAATTGAAAGGATGATGAAAAATAAATAGCAGTTTACAAAGAATATGATATTTTGAATCTTGAAATCCATTTCAAAAGAGGTTCTTTGCCTTAAACCCACTTCAAAATGATACTTTGAGTAATAGCATATCTAGTTTGTATCTGAAAGATAAGTCTGCTCCTCACAAAGGATTCATCAATTATTTTTTTCAAAAAAGTCAAGCAGATGAGAGCTCAGACTAGTACTAAGACCTGCAAGTCTATGTAGAAATTGATTCTGTACTATGGAGGTATTACATTTTGGAAAATGCTGGGAAACAGCATTCAATAAGTTCTCAGACTAGTAATCTTAAAACACTGTGCTTGATTTGAATAGGCTGAAGGAAAATTCTCAACTTAATACTGATTCTAGATATTGTTTCTGTAATGTAACTTGTGGGTAAAGCCTGATTTTCTTATATGTTGCTTAAGTAAACAATAAGTAATTCATCCTTGCTCTCAGCCTTTATTTTGTAACCAAAAGCCATCAATTTACTGCATATTTCAATAGTGCATGATTTTTCACAAATTTCATTAGCACACCATTGATTGCTCATTTTTCAGCACTCAAAACAATTTAACATAGTCTCTTTCATGCAGAGAATAACATATTCATATTATTTGATTTTTGATGAAACCAAATGACCCTTTAAATTTGCAATAGGGTTCTTTAATTTTGCATGAGTTTCTTCACTGCTGTTCATTTAATTTTCTGTTTCCATTAACCATCTGCAAGCATTTGACTCCATGACAATTATTCAGCTGTGCTACATCATGACTGACATATTTTATAAACGTTTAAAAGAAAAAGATAGCCAGAAAAAAGAGAGGAAAAAATTAACAAAACAAAATAGTCATGGTTCAGTATCATGTATTTTCCATACAGCTGAGATGTCTGAATAGTAATTTTTGGTTCAATTCAAAATCTATCTTAATTGCCTTCTGTCTTCTTTTCTGATAAGCACTTCATGATGCTGATGATTACTCAAACCGGTTCACTTTGAATTGTGATATTTTCCCACATTGGTAACCAGGGAGGCTATCTTAGTGTTAAAAGCCAAATTTATCAACTATGTTTTTAGAGAAAAAAATAACGGTGGAGTCCCAATATATTGGTCCCAATTTTCTTTCACAGCCTACTTTCCACTTAGGTAAAGGGTGAACGAACCACAGAAATGATGATACTCTTCATTAGAAATACTTTAAATAGTCAACATCTCTAGTGGTCTGTCTTTATATGTTTCACTCAATCATGGTAGGATGGATTCAACTCAAAAGGTGATTAAAGGTGAAATTCCAATGAAGAAAAAAAGGGTATCTACCTATCTGCTGTTCTTGGTAGCAGTCAAAAATATGTAATACAAATCTCTGACACATTTCTTTTTGGGGGTGGGATTACTGAGATCAAAAAGATATGGCTTTCCCATGAAAGATGGAAGAACTGCATCTTTTTGTATAAGGAAAAGCCATATATGTCTGATCTCCATAATTCCTCTGATAAAATTTATTAAAATTTGCTGGGGCTTTGTATTTTTTCCCCAGTCAGAATAAAGAGACAGACTCAAAAACTGTAATTAATAATGACCACTTTATTAATTATTTGCAAGGGCAAACCCTGAGTGTGGATCCAGACAAGGCAGGTGTTGACCCCCTGACAACCTCCTCACCTCCTGCTAGGCGAGACACCATTACCTCAAAAGTGAGTCATCAACTTGGATTGCCCTAGGCTGGCCTGGCCCACTGAGAGCCACCCTGTAACACCCCAAACCCTCCCAGCCCTGTAACTCATGAGGGAGAATCCCTGCCAGAGTGGCTCCGAAGACAGTTCCCCATTCCCTGCGCTGGGCCCTGAAAACCTATGGGTGGATCCTGACAAAAAGCCAGTTTGTTGGAGTGGTTAGGAGCATGGATTCTAATCTGGGAGAACCAGGTTTGATTTCTCACTCCTTCACATGCAGCTGCTGGTGTGACCATGGGTCAGTCATAAGTTCTTTCAGAGCTGTTCTCTCAAGGGCAGTTCTCGGGAGAGCTCTCTCAGTCCTACCCACCTCACAGGGTGTCTGTTGTGGGGAGGGGAAGGGAAAGGATTGTAAGCCACTCTGAGACTCCTTCAGGTAGTGAAGGGTGGAGTATAAATCCAATCTCTCTCTCTTTTCCCCAAATAGGGTAGGTGCTCTCTGGTGCCTACTGTATTCACTTTCCTCTTTCCACACCAACCTGCTCCATCTGCTAAATGACCAAATCTATTTAACAGCTCCATCACCTAAAAAAAGAAAAAGAAAAGCCAGTCCACTGTGAGCAGAGCAAGGTGAGCCAAAAACACCCCCAATGCCATGCCAATCACAAGGAAGGCCCCCAAAATGGCATCCAGACAAGCCTGCACTGCCTACAGGGTGGGAGGGTGGGCTGAGCACGAGACTGAAGGAGAAATGGCTGGAAGGCCGGAGTCACCATACTCTCTCGCCTCTCTTCCAGGGAAGGCAAAGGTGGCCCCTATCCACAGCTGCCATTCAGATTGAGTAGCCGTGTTATATGTTTTTAGAGCAACCAATTATTTTTAATATGCATTCAACTTTTTTTTGCCTCTGTCTTCTTTTCCAGTGTTCAGTGCAGTCACCCTTTCCTTTGTGTAGCTAAACATATTTTCTGTGGACTAAACAGGATTTTGCTATGATTCTTCAACACGTACAGAGCTGTTAAGGAGGTGCACATTGGAACAACCCCCCCCCAACTTCAAGTACATGCTAATGGGGTTTGAACTTGTCAAGACTGAGAGGGAAAGATAGTTGATATCTCAGTAAAAGTGTATACCCAGTGCACCACAGCAGCGGGGAAAAAGCCAAACTCACTGTTGGGGATTATTAGGAAACGGATTGAGAATAAAACCACCAATATTATAATGCCTCTGCATAGACAACTAAGGAGGGACAGAGGAATGCCTCAGCTTCTATGCCCTGTTGTGTGACTTCCAGAGAAATTGGTTGGCTACTGTGTGAGACAGTGATGCTGGACTAGATGGACCAGTGGTCTGATCCAGCAGGGCTCTTCTTACGTTCTTATGAGTATCATATATATCCACGTGCCACCCATTTACATACTAGTTTGTCCTTGTAATCAGGCCAGAGTCTAGCCAAATTGATTGACATGTAGATGATCTGAGGGTGATACAAGCCCCATTCACAAGTTACAGCAAATGCATGTACAATTGTTATACCTTGTGCACTTGAATATCCAGTGCATGTACAGCTGAGCTGAACATGTAATTGAAGCCCCACATTCATGCTGGTACCCAATTACCTAGAAACATACAGGATGTACACCCATTCACTGTAATATGCAAACTGGGCTACAGACAAAGGAGGGATAATAGTGATAGACGAGTGTAGTGACTAAGAACAAAGTTTGCTATGGCTAGGATTAAACTATACTCTCTCTTATTGAAGTACCTCTGGACACATTGACAGACCATATCACTTTGCTTAGATAATTAGTTTTGCTTCTGATTAGAATATCTTTGACAATTTCTGTTTGGTATAAAGGACTGAGCTTTTTTTAGTCTAATTCAGACCTAACCACTTTAGTTCACACCTTTGTTGTTGTTGGGGGGGGGAGAGTAAAAATGAGAGATTAGTTTTACAATATGAGAACAAATCACAGGCATTTATATCTAGTGATAACCAGACAGAACTTCCCTGTAGGTGCTGTTGCTGGATGGAAGGCAAACCTAATGGCCCTTGTTTCCCTGGCAAATGACAGGGATTTCTGAGTGTGTGAATACTGCCATTCATTCAGCCTTAGGCTGTCCATGACAGGATGGGTACAGGAGCCAGCCTATGACACATGTGGTCAAATGTCTGTAGCGTGTTTTTTTTTAAAGCTTTGGTACAAAATTCCAAATGCCAGTATTAATCTAGAATGTCCTACATAGTTAAGATATATGATTCTTTGGGTGTGTCAGGCCCTTATAAGATGTGACACTCAAGAAGCCTCTGCAGGAACAGAGGATGCTATGAGGGAGCAGAGAGAGGGAAGTATGAGAAAGGTTTTTTTTAACATTTTATTTACAGAATTTGTATCCTACCTTTCTGCCCTTGCATGACAAAATTACATTTTAAAACCATTAAAATCAACCACACGCCCAAACATATATCAGTTAAAACATTTGTAAAAATACATACAAAACATAAGAACATTGATTAGAAAGGAGGGATCATAGAGGGAATGCCAAACAAAACAAGTCTTCACCTGCTGATGGAAGATGGCAACAAAAGGGGACAGATGAATATCCCCGAGGACCAAGTTCCAGAGCTTTGGAGCCATGACTGAGAAGGTTGCCATTTGCCTAATCTCAGAAGCAGGGCCTCCAAAGATGACCACAGTTGTTGGGCATGTTCATAAGGGAATACATTGTCCTTCAAGTATGTTGGTCCTGAACTATATAGGGGTCTGAAGGTATAGACCCGCACTTTGAATTGAGCCCAGAAACAAATTGGGAACCAGTGCAGATGGGCCAAAACTAGATATATCCCCTATCATTCACACCACTCATAGCAATCCTGGCTGCAGCATCCTACACCAACTGAGGTTTCTAAACACCTCTCAAGGGCCATCCCACATGGAGTGGTATTCTAGATGTAACTGTGACATAGTCCACAGTAGCCACAACTTTTCTGCCAAGGAAATGCAGCAGTCAAAGCTGGTAAAAGGCATTCTTCACCACAGTTCCACCTGCTTATCCAGCAATAATCCTGGGTCCAAGAACACTCCCAGATGACAGTCCTGTTCCTTCAACACTATCCCAAACAGGTGACACCTTAAATCATGTGTCAGAGCTTCTACTCCCCCAGTAGCACTTGTTTCTTTTCAATACTAACCTTCAGCTTATTAGCCTGCATCCACTCCAAAAGAGCCTCCAAGCACCAGGTCAAGTTTTCTACAGCCTCCCTGGAATCAGCTGGAAACAAGAATATAGCTGAATGTCACCTGTATATTGGTGACAGCCCAGCCCAAATTTCTGGTTGACTTCCCCCAGTGATTTCATGTAGATGTTAAAGAGCATAGGGGACTAAATTGAACCTTATGAGACCCCCATAAAGCAAAAGCAGCAACCCCCCAGCACCTCCTTCTGAAATCTCCCCTCCATGTAGGAGTGGAGCCACCACAGAACAGTGCCTCCAAATCACAGCCCAGATAGTCCAGCAGGTGGCCCAGAATTTGAAGTTGGAGTGTGAAGACAAGAGATGGGGAAGCACCAAAGGGAGCAGAGGAAAAGGGGAGATGGCAGAACCCATTGGGGAAATGGACAACAAAGTGGCTTGGGACTGAAAGAGTGTCCTGATCCAAGCCACCCTGATGATTCCAGTGACCGGCTAATAGGGTTGATCATCCAGTCAGCATCCTACCAAACAGAGGGACAGACTGGCAAGGAAAGGGACAATGGGATTTCCCCTCACTAAGGAATCTTTGCAGGTTCCCCACATTTAAGTATATTTTTATCTGAAAGCTAAGATGATATGTATATGGACCATGAGAATAAAAAGAGCTAATATCTACTACAAGCAATGTTTCCTCTAAGCTGTGGAGTCTTGTGAGCAAAAATTCAACTCTGTGGGCTCCTGGCATTAAAGTTGTGAGCGAGTGATTTGGCTATTGCATAAATCAGTTTGCTCTGGGGCCATCCTTCCTGAGCTAAGACGAAAACCTGTGAGCTGCAGGCAAAAAACCTGTGAGCTAGCTCACACTCACTCAGCTTAGAGGGAACAGTGACTACAAGTGTTTCTCCCTTAATTTCTTAGACAAAAAAAAATTGTAGTCTCCTATGTAGTTTTGAGCTCTGAACAATTAAACTGTGGTTCATCATTTCTTCACAGAGAGTTTTACTGCAATCTCAGTTTACTCCTGATTTTCTTGGGAGTCAAACCATAAGCATTAGAATCAGTTAGGGCATGGTTCTTCTGCACATCTGCCTTTCCTCTGCATTTTCATGGTTTGGAATCAGTTTATTTTCTTCTGCATGCTCTTTAAATGATCAGGATTTTCAAGGGAGGCTGTTGTCATCAGTGGCATCATTGGTGGCATCACAGCACACACACACAATCACACACCCGTTTTGCATATGCTTATATCGCTACATCAATATCATGGTTGCATTTTTAAAAGAATGGTAATAAAATATTGATATATTCTGTATGGTGCTGCAATGATAGGTCAAACAGGTTCTTTGAATTTCCAGTTTTCATTTTAAAAATGTCTCTAGTGTCTTCCCTGGCAGAGATATACCTTTTTTCTTATATCTCTGCGAGGGAAGGAGTTAGAGACTTACTTAAAAAAAAATAAAGTTGGGAATTCAAAGAACCTGCTTGACCTATCATTGGAGATATCTATATTTTAGTGACTTTTTTTTTAAAAAAAGAAAGAAAACATTCATCTTTAGGGCGGAGTGGAGGAGAAGTAGTAGTCTGAAAATGACAACAGTCCAATCATCAGAAAATTGGCTGAAGGTGCATGGGAGTGGGTGAGACAAAGAAAACTGACAGAAACATTACACACAAGGTAAAAGGTGACTCAAAATCAGCTTCCTGGAAAAAAAAGCAGGTAAAAGTGCTCTCAAAAGAAACAGAAACAAGCTGAGGTGGGGGAGGTGGGGGAGAAGAAGAGAGTTATTAAACTGTGAAATTCACTGCCAGAGAATGTAGTGATGGCAACAGGAATAAACAGCTTTAAAAGGGGATTAGATAGATTCATGGAGGATAATGGCTACTAACCATGGTGGCTGAGGGGGAACTTACACATTCAGAGGCACTAAGCTTCTGAATCCCAGACATAGGAGGCAACATCAGGGGAAGGCCTCAGCCTCTATACCCTGTTGTTGGCCATCCAGAGGAACTGGTTGGCCACTGTGTGAGACGGGATGCTGGACTAGATGACCACTGATCTGACCAGGCAGGGCTCTTCATATGTTCTTATAGAAAAACGAAAGGCACAAAAATGCATGAAGAGATTAGGGGATTAACTGAAGCAGCGTGGGGGCAGAACCAATGCAAAAATGTGGAAAAGAAAACATGTTCGCCAATGGACAATTGTCTTACTGGAAGTGGTGATAGTAATAGTAATATACTTTATTGTCATTGTACATAGTACAACGAAATTAAGATGCAATCATTTCGGTGATCTAAAACAATACTCATATACACTCACATTCACAACTATCTCATAACTCCCTTAAGGTTCACATAGCAACTTAAAACCACTAATGTCACCCAAATTCCCATTTCATACAGCATTTAAGGCAGTAATAGCTCTCGAATAAAAACCGATTTTAAAAAATCTGTTTGTCCTTGTTTTAATTGTCCTATATCTTCTGCCCGAAAACAGCAGTTCAAACAGGGAATGTCCAGGGTGTGACAAATCCTGCAGAATGTTCTTTGCTTTTTTCAAACATCAAGAACTATACAATTCCTCCAGGAATGGGAGGGGGCAGCCAATGATCTTCTGGGCTGTGATGATAACTCTCTGGAGTGCTTTCCTATCCACAGCCGTACAACTGGCAAACCAGGCACAGACACAGTATGTTAAAATGCTCTCTATTGAGCAGCGATAGAAGGATATCAATGTTTTCTCACTCAAATTATTTTGCCCCCCAAGCCAGAAATAATGAGGCAGACACAAGT
>NW_015174298.1:442448-442633 GCF_001447785.1 Gekko japonicus
CCACAGTCCCTACCTATTAAAAGACAGGACTGTAAAAGGAAAGGTGTGGCGCACAAGCCCTGGGCCCTGCCAGCTAGCCATGCCGCCCCCATCCCATGAACTGCTCTGCCCCCAGCTATTGGTCCACGTGGCATTCCACCCTTCCCTGGTAGGGGACCCAATACTCGAATGCCCACCTGAGCACT
>NW_015174298.1:442756-456878 GCF_001447785.1 Gekko japonicus
CGTCTGCCCCTAAAACAGTCATTTGAACTTGGCCCAGAGCAGAGAGCTGCGCCGTGATCCGGCCCCACCGGAGCGCACAGCCGCGAGTGCGGCCTCGTCTGCCCCAAAACAGTAATTTGCCGCCCAGAGCGCTGAGCTGCGCCGTAACCCGGCCCCGCGGGGGCGCACAGCCGCGAGCGCAGCCTCGTCTGCCCCATAACAGTTATCTGCGGCCCAGAGCGCAGAGCTGCGCCATGACCCGGCCCGCGGGAGCACACAGCCGCGAGTGCAGCCTCGTCTGCCCCATAACAGTAATTTGCCGCCCAGAGCACAGAGCTGCGCCGTAACCCGACCCCGTGGGGGACGCAGCTGCGACTGCGTCTTTGCACTGCCCCAGAACAGTCGCCTGAACGCGGCCGAGCCACCGCCGCCGCTGCAAACGAACTCCAATATGTAGCTTGAAAGCCGGTCTGGCCCCATCTGCCGCCGCATCCGTCGCCACGTCCATCAGTGCGACTGCCGCTCGAGCTCCGCATGAGGCGGCACAGCAACGATCCCCGCAGGGGATTCACGGCGACACAAAGAGGAGCTCAGCCATGCAGCCCCATGCCAGGTAACCAAGCACACAGCCGCACAGCTGAGCCCCCTCCACCGACGAACTGCGCAGGACTGCTGGAGAGGAGAGGCGGGGCCGGGCTTTTAAGCCTTCAGTACCCTGCCCCCTCCTGAGTCCTGTATGTGGCGCTTTTTGGTGCCTAAACGTTCCCCTGCCTCTTCCGGCTGGGAGGCAAAGGCGCTTTCCCAGCCCAACGGCCGGAACGGCCGTGGGCTGTTTAATCGTATTTTTGTGGCAAAGCGATAAGCCTTCATGCCTGTCTGATACCCGAGAAATCACCAGAGCCATGGTGTTAGCGCTCCAGGTCAAGTTTTGCTCAATAGTCACTCCCAAAAACTTAAAAGTAGCCACCCTCTCCACACGTTCTCCTCCAATAAGCAGTGGCTTTCCCCTCACTAAGGGATCTTTGCAGGTTCCCCACATTTAAGTATATTTTTATCCGAAAGCTAAGATGATATGTATATGGACTATGAGAATAAAAAGAGCTGATATCCATTTTATGAATGTCCGTTTTATTCCTCCTGTAGTCCACTATCAATTCCTTGGTCTTGGTGGTGTTGAGGCTCACATTATTTTCCCTTGTCATCAGCAAACTTGATGATGGTGTTACTGGGGTGGGTGGGGGTACAATCCTGTGTGTAGAGGGTATAGAGCAAGGGGCTCAATACACAGCCTTGTGGAGAACCGGTATTAAGGGTAAGGGCTGTGGACATATAGGACCCTACTCTAACCCTCTGGGGGCGGGCTGTCAAAAAGTTCAAAATCCAGAAACATATGGAGCTGGAGAGTCCAAGGCCCTCCAATTTGGACACTAATCTATCTGGGAGGATGGTATTAAAGGCAGAACTAAAATCCACAAACAACAGCCTCACATAACTCCCCGGCTGCTCCAGATGTGACAGAGCAGTATGCAGAGTAGTGTTGATGGCATCCTCTGTGGATCTGTTTGCCTTATATGCAAACTGGTGACTATCCAGTGTAGATGGAAGGCATGAAACAATGTGACTACGTACCAATTTCTCAAAACACTTCATCACAACCGGAGTGAGTGCAACTGGTCTATAATCCTTTAGACTGCTGATTGTGGATTTTTTGGGCAGGGGAACAATAATTGAGGACTTTAGGCAAGACGGAACAATAGACTGGTGTAAGGACCAGTTGAAGATCTTAATAAAGACCCCTGCCAACTGGTCAGAACACCCATCCCATGATGCCATCAGGTCCAGCCGCTTTCCTCGGATTCACAGACCTCAGCGTACGCCTCACCTCATGCTCTTCTACCCTGAGGGAGGGGCCACCATGGACAGATGGCTGTAGTATGGCTGTCCCCTTTGGCTCCACATCAAAATGGGCAAAGAAGAGATTAAGCTCCTCTGCCAATGATGGTTGGTATTATGAACTGAGATCAAGGCAGCTCTTAAACAAGTTATTCATGTTTATTCAGCTCATAACAACATAAGACAAAACAGCATAGAACCAGGCTGACTTATATACAATTTGAACAGGGGTTAACCACACCCAACAAACAGATAACAACCAATAGAAATACAGGGCTTGGAACCTATGAGAGTGGTTCCCACCAAAAAACATATGCTTCTCTGATTGGCCAGTTCTTTAATTCAAACACTGCTTGTTTTACTAGAACTTACGCTGAAGCTAAACATTGCTTTATTAACTTAAGACATAACAGTTGGAAGGAATATTCTACATTGTTATATTTTTGTTTCATGTTGAGGTCTTACTGGTCTCCCAAGTTTTAATTAGCTTGGTGGGTTTTTTTAATGTTTGAATACTTCAGTTCACTTAGTGTTTATTTTCCTTCTTTTTAATTTTTAACCGGGTTTTTTATCCCATGCATTGTGATTTTTAATCATTTTATTTTGATTTTATTTCAAATGTTTTAAATTGGTTTTGGATTTTCTAAAGAATGTATATAGCAGGAAAGAGGCCTATACATTCTCTAAATGAATAAACATATGTTAAAATAGCTTAAGTGGCAGAGCCCAAAATGAAAGCAAGAAGGGCTGCCTAAATAAATAATAGTATTTTATAGAGGGACAATTGAGTTTCTGCAACATATTTAAATACACAAGAGAAGAAACCAAGTTAGTACAAGTTTAGGGCTTTGTATCTTGCCACTTCACTTTGGCTGTCAACAGCCTGGTGAATGCATTGACAGTAGTATAGCAATACCACTGAACACACACTGGAAAATGTTTTCAACCACATGTACTAGTAGGCTTTGTAAGCGAAAAAATGATGGTCATCATGGAGAATGAATTGTAACAATAAAAGGCCAATACATGGGTCATGTTCCTGTCAATCAGGATGGTGTTCTGGCAGGCAATGGGTATGAAAAATGCTTTTACCATTAAACACAAACTGAAATCAAAGGTATAGCTGTTAGAGAGAGGGAGAAAAACAGTTTAAAGCCTGAACACATGTTTGTTCCAGCAGGCACCCCCTCCCCAAAATATAGACACAACAAGTGTGGGTTTAATTAGTTTATTTAAATGGATGATCTACATTATATGCTAGCATATTTTAAGCCAGACCATATGATAGGTGAAATTATTTGGGCAAATTCACCCTAGTTCCAAACCTGGCTAGTGGATACATCAGCCTTGTTTATCCTCACCCATTGTGCCATAGAGCAACTAAGGGTTTCAAATGGTGCTGCACATGTCATCCTATCCCATGATAAAATGTATAATGAGCTGTTGTTCTTATAACAGCTGTTCAACCTTCTATCATGCCTGATGCTTCAGGTCAATTATCCCCATGTATCCTGAGCAGACCACCCTATTCCCACTAAACTAGGTTCAAAATAAACATGATGTTTGGCCACAGTCAGATCTGTGTTTACCCAACCTGACTTATACAGTACTGGGGAAGGAGAACACTATGCTCCCCCACACCATTTTTCCAGCCCAATATGACCCACAAACCCTATTTGACATCATGGAAGACTACATGTGCAGTATTCTGTGCACTGCAACCCCTAAAGATTCAAATAATACTCAACTGGAGATGTTTTGGGTCAGAACAGTGATGCTGAGGAAGGCAGAAGCCTCTCCCTTTCCCTCTGTGCTACAGTCCCAATCTGAATTAGGGCCTGTGGTACATATGCCATTTGCTGCAGGGAATGTGAGTCAGGTCAGGAGAACCCCCCTCCAAGTTATCGCCCAATGTCTTGTGTAACTTGGCCCTATTAGAAGCAATGATCTCTATGGTTCTGTCTATGTCTATTGAGGCATTTGTTTGGCCACCTCTAAAGAAACTTGCTCTGGGCCCTAAAAATGATTTGAACCATTGCCTGCTCTCAAACCTCCCATTTCTGGAGAAGGTCCTTAAGGAGGTGATGGCTTTTGAACCCCAGGAGTTCTTTGTTGAAACCAGAGCTGCTGAGTGCCAACGCAGATTCCCAGAAAACTATTATCCCCATCTCCCAAACACTCACAATGCCAAATAAAAACAGTAAAGCAAACATAGGATTTCTCCAGCTACATGGCCCCCAGGGAGACCAGGCTTCTTGGAATTTTGTCTCTCTAATCCTCATTGTCTTGGCTGCCCTAAATTTAACTAAATATTAGTATCCATATCAGTCAGGTCCAGATGTGTATTTCTCACTGAAACTACCTTACTTTCTTTCAGTAGATATATCAGGAGAGAGATGGGGAGGTGTTCAGACTCTCTAAGAACATAAAATGGTATTGAAATATATTAGATGGTATCTCTGGTTGTGAACATAACGTATCATTTGTTGTTGTTGTTTTTTAACTTCTCATTTCAAAAATCCATTGGTTCATAGTGATACTCCTGTAGTAAACAATATACAACAAATTTTACTAGGCACAAATCTACCCATGGGTCATTTTAAATGTGGGAATTATTCATACTGGAAATTTGCATGCAATATCAAAGTATTTATATATCTTCCTGATGGGAAACTCTATGAATTAAGAAATTTTACAAATTTACAGTTGTACAATTGCAATTGTAATTACAATTTTACAAATTAAGATGTGAAATCAGAGGTGCTCCTGTTCTTCCAAGAGGTATGTTATTTTTATGTTCACAAATATGTGTTTTCAAGCATCTTGAGGTTTTTCCTATATATAGCTTATCACATGGGCATATGATAATAGATATCACTCCTTTGTTAGGGTCCTTAGTCAGGTCACGCAACACAGGGCTTCATAAGAAGGTAACTGTTTATTGTTAGATCCAGTACTAAAGACACATGTGCAGCTTGTGTCAGGAATGGCCGTCAGCACTAGGGCCTCTGACTTATACTAGAATCAAACATCCCCCCTGTAAGCATGAGCCAATGGATACATCTTGTGCACGGGGCCATAGCAAGCAGGCAAATCAAAAAGCCATTAACTTTTCCAGCCGAGAAACTGCAGCTGGGGCATCTACAAGGTCAAGCATAAGATAGCAAACAGTTGGTGAGCCAGGGAGAGCTAAGACAGAAAATGGGAGGGCACCCCTCCACATTCCAGACCTATGACAGGGCTACATGACATCCTTTCGCGTTACATTGAACATAACCATACAACCACAAACATTGTCTTTTGGACTGTCCAAAATGTACCAAGCCAAAATGATAAGCTATTAATGAGAAAGGAGGCAGAGTGGATCCTCAGATTGAGATATTTGGCCCCCTATGCAGTGAACAACACCCTGAACCTTCTACATATCTTTGTTCATGGTGACTAAGCAGTTTTGAAAGCCTTTGGCAACATATTATTTTTGAGATGTTCAGTCCATTAAGGGTTAAAAGGATGTCTAGATTTCTTGCATCATACCTGATTATAAAGTATACTGAGCTCTACCCAACATACCCATTTGTCCAAGGTGGGAGTCGGAGAAATTTCTGTATAAAGTATGCCACATTATCTACTTTTCTGATATAAGCCCTGTATTAATGTTTTCTTTCTCTTCTTTCATATTTTTCAGTACAAAAAGGTTTCAGGTTGCAAACTGTTCAAATTTTTTGTATCACACTAGAGAATATGTTAGGTTCCCTATACCATACTCAGAGTGTGTCTTAAATTATTTTGAAAGTAATTTTAAAAGTAATTTAATTTTTAAATATATATATATATCCATTATTAAATTGTTAAAATCATAATTAAAAATAAATTTAAAATAATAATAACTTATTAAAATATTTTTCAATTATTATTCTATATGGTGATTCAAATTGACATAATATTAATCCTATTATATCTATTTTAACTTTTTGCTAGATCCCCTCATGACGAACCCTTCAAAGATCTAGTAAACTGCTCTAACTTGTACCTTGTTCTCTTTTTTCTTCTACCACCTACTGGAGACTGGCATCCCTACTAAGGTTCAGAACCTAACAAAGGTTAGTAAAATGTGAAAAAGAGGGCCAATATTAAAAGCTAAATGTAGAAAATATATAGAAAAAGGTACATGTATTTATTAATTACAATTTTTAAAACATATATAAGGGCCCATCCACATCAAATATATAAATAACATGGCAATACACACGGGCTTAAAATCATGACCTGACGTGTTTCGGCCTGCATAGGCCTTCCTCAGAGGTCAAACAAGTGGCAAGATGGCTATATAAACATAATGCAATCATGTAGACACAATCAGAATGGATACAAAATACAAATTCAATATGGACCAGAAAACAAGTTGCTGTAAAAGATAAAAAATAGGAAATTAAACACACATATTTTTACAACAGGTTAATGAACTGTAAATCTATATTACCAATTAGTAAATATATACCATAAACTTACTTCCAGAATAAAATCACCAGGCACACAATAAATATGCAAATGAGATCTTTAAAAGTGCAATCACTTGCCCAGTGGTTTTAAAGTATAAGCCTAAAGACAAAAAAATGAAAATCAATATATCATACAATTTAAAACCTAAATGTAGAAAGTAATAAAAATAAATATTAGTTACTTTTGGTCTTAGAATTGCCTTCATTGATTGTGTTGCCACAGTGTTCTCAAGTAAAAAGCAGTCTTGGTCAACTAAAAATGCTGGAGCTTTATAACTGGTTAAGGATGATGTAATCCTAATGTGTTCCTAATGTGTAAAATGATGCAATACCTATAGAGTGTCTTAAGATGGTCATGTGGTCGCACCTTCCACATAGAGTATACCATTAAAAATAAAGAAACAGTACAGATTTCAAACTTGATAGAACATTCAAAACTTTATATGGATATATACATGCTATACTATCAAGATTATATTGCACATCAATCAATATGCTCATTCAAGCCATATGAGGTTCCAGCCTTAAGGGCATGGATCCAGAACAGTTCTATTTTTTTTTCAATTGTTGATTCATCTGCGGGTAGCTACAAGGTCAAACATACTCAAGAGCAAAGAAAAAAATCCTTATCGTTATGCCCTGCTGTCACAAAATGCTCCATAAGGGGGGCATTCTTCCTCCTCCTCCTCCTGATACAACTTCTGTGTTTGGTAATTCTGGTCCGTAAAGGCCTTGAAGTGCACACAACGTTTTGTTTTGTTTTTACATTGATAGATTATGCAATAAATTAGGCCTTTTGAATTACAGTTAAAGAATGATCTAATAGAGTACTGTCTCTTTTTATCTAAGTCGTAACAGCAATTAGTGCATAGCATCAACTTACAGACCTCACACCTTCCACAGGGAAAGTTGCCAGCTGGCAAACCTTGACCATATACTCCCCTTTGTAACGCTGGAGGTGATGGCAAGCTGCTTCTTACCAACAGATCTTTCAAATTCCTAGACCTACGATAAGCAATCTACTCTTATAGAAAATATGATTATTCACTGCCACAGTGACCTTTCAGTGAGCTTTTAATGTAGTTTATATTCTGTTCTATTTATATGTCTGTTTACATGTTGTTTGTAATGCTGTTTATCTGGTGTTGATACTGTATCTAATTTTTATTTTTACTGAATTATTTTATTATTTCGCTGTTGGAGATTTTTTGACAAAAGTTGGAAGCTAAATGTCTTAATAATAAATAATCAAGTTCTGTTGCCACCCCAATTTATCCTGTGTCTCTTACTAGCACCCAATTGAATCACATTACTTGAAGACAGTCCCATTAATTTCACTTTTCCCCTGACATCTATATTTCTATGTGCAGAGAATTTTATTTCCAGCAGCATTTAATCATCCATTTCACTCCTCTACAGTGCATGACCACTTCTGTGGAAAAACTTTTACCTTATTGTTAGCCGAATTGCTTTATTTACAACAATTGGCAATTTATAAATGAGTTCTTGCCAATTTATACCAAGGTCCTGATCCCACCAAGGGTTACCAGTAAAGGATTTGAGGCTGTTCTAGTTAAAATCCATGTCTTTTACTAGAAATATATCTCATACAAACAATACTAATGCACTCACATCAATACTGATCAAGTTCCTAAGAATTACAGCAGGAAATAAGCACTGTTGCATTAGCAGGTAGGGGTGATGATGGGTGATACTTATCTGTCTTGCAGCTTGGTTGTTCCAATGAAGAATGGAGGGGAAGAAATGGAAACAAAGGGAGTCCACATGACCAGAACTAGCCAGAATGCGTGGGTCTCTTGACTATAGATCAAGAGATCAATAGAGGCAAGGGTTAGGGATAGCAAGGAGGACATAAGGGGAGTAAAAGCAAACAGGGGTTGTCTTGGGGGGAATGCTAGTTAACCAGGAGAGGGCCAGGTGACTGGTTCTCTCCTGTTGTAGGGGGTCCAAGAGGTGGGTGGTAACTGTGCCAACCTCTTGACCCACCTACCTGTTAGTCCGTCCCAAAAACAATCCTATTGGTTGCAGGTAGGGAGGGAGGTTACCTAGGAGGGATGGCCAATATTGTAACCTAAAACCTTACTCAAAATATTGGCATCTGGACAGGTGTGAAATCCAGGTGTCAGGATGCTTCATTGTAGTGATGATGAAGTTGGCCAGTTCCATTGATAACCAAATGTCCATCTGGCAGGAAATTCCAGCTCAGGAACAAAGCAGTTACATGGCGATGGGTGATACGTGACCACAAGCAGCTTTGCTATGGTGGCTGTTTCTTCTCAAAGTTGTTGTTTCATTGCTCACAACAATGGAGATTTGTGCTTCTTCACCAGGCTGGGCAACTGTGTTGCTGAAACCTTATTTACATGTAAGGTATGTGCAGGCACCCTCTATGTGTGTCATCACAATAGGTGACCTAAAGTGTACAGTTCTCTGAGCCTATGTGTATGTGTACAGTCCATTGTGTAGCAATAAGCAGTCCATGAAACAAATATCAGGCTTATTCCCTAACATTATGATCAACTCTTTGTGTAGATTTCAAGTGTTTGTATTTTTTTAATGAAAGTTACATAGCAATAACTTCATGTTCCATTATAAAATTAATTTCATTGGCCATCTCAGCTCTGTTCCTTTTTATTTCAGTTTTCCTCCCTCTTGTCATCATCCTTTAATGATAAGTAGAAGATAGTATACCTATTTATTTGTGTATGTTTAGAAATTTACAGATTGAAAGTGCTTCTAACACAATGGGAACAGGAAGCATTTCCTTCCTACATTAAATTTTTGAATCATTCTCATGTTATTGGTTTATCCTCTGAAGTCAGAGAACCGTTCCCATAGAGTTCATATCTTCTGCATAATATGAATCTAGTAGACGTTCCCTGAGCTAAGGTTTAAAGTCAATAGAGTACTGTATTTTTATGTGTTATGAATAAATGATGGGCTTTGTGGAGATAAAAGTTAATGCCTTCAGCTGTTTGCTTGTCTGTGTCTCCTTTTAGTGGATGGATTTTTTCTTTTATAAAAAGACTTTTCTGAGGATCAATAAGATATCATGAGAGGATTTTGTGTGAGAAATAGTCCTTAGTTTTTCATAATTACCTGATTATGTCATATTCTTTACATTAAAGGTTAATCAACGTGCTAGATTTCAACTTATATTGTTTCTCTCTTTTATTTCTCCTTGAAGGTATTATAAAAAGCAGCAAAAGTAGCACAGTTTCCCACTGTAAAATATGCATTGAATTTTCTAGTTTTGAACAGAATTTTCAAATGCAATGTGAGGTAGTCTACTTATTCTGCTTACCTTGTGAAAACAAACCAGTTCTTCCTGTTGAGAATTCTTCCCCTTCAGGCAGTGAAAACGTGAAGAAAGAGCAATTATTGTTTTCTCATTTTTATGAATGAAAATCCAAACAAAATGCTCTTTTTTCATATATGTCACATTTTGCATCTGATTGCTAACAATTACACTGAATCGTTTCCAGAAACCTTTGGAAATGTAGGTTGTAACTTTTTACACCTGCATAGACTGCTATTTACAGTCACACAATATGGTAGCAGAGAGAGAGAAATCATAATTTGCCTGGCATGTTTCTGACTGGAAGAGTCAGACAGTGCTCCCTTCAAAGAGGATAGTTCCTAAAGCCATTTGTAGCATAGCATTTCAAATTTCTGTTAATCATTGCACTAAGTTGTTTGTGGGTGGGTTTTTTATCGTGTATATAAACAGTGTGTCATCACAGTCCTCCTGCTTTCCCTTCCTCCACCTTCCCCACCTCCACCATCCTCACTGTTCCATCCAACCACCCTTGGTACACTTACCTCACCCACCCATCCTCAGCAACACCTCTCCTTGCCTTTCCCTCCTCCCTTCTCCCTCACTGCACCCCACCCTCACTGCTGTACACTACATCATCACTGCTCTGCCTAACCAACCAACCCCCTAATCCTTAGTGCTGCCTCCCCTTGCCATTCCTCCCTCCCTTCCAACAATCTTCTCCTTCCACCCTCTCTCTATCAATCTTCCCCTCCCCTTCTCTTTCAATCTCAGCCATCTCTCTTTCTCCTCCTCCCCTACCTTCACTTTGTTTGTAGCCAACCACCCAACCACTTCCCCATCAACAGTGCTGCCACACCTTGCCTTTCCTTCCTCCTTCCTCCCTCACCTCATCTCCAACCTTGCTACTCCCCTATTACTCTTACCTCCCCACCCATCATTGGCACTCTGTCCATCCCCCCCATCTTCAATGCTCTGCCCAGCAGAGGGTGAGCTGGCTTCTTTGTGTGTCTCTGGATATGGCTAGGCTTGTCCTAGCTTTGGCAGAGTCAGTAGCATAGTGGAGAGCTGCTCGAGGGCTACAGCAGCAATGGTGGGAGCTGTGCTGGCCACAGCAGTAACAGCAGGAGCCATGCAGCAGTAACACCAGGAGCCAGAGGCAGTGCTTGGCCAAGCGACCATGGCAGCAATGCCAGGAGCTGTGATAGTGAGCCGTGACCTGGGTGTGTCCTTATCATCAAAGCCAGGTAATGTGCCTACAGCATCTTCCCCTCACAGAAGAAGTGTTGTCTGCACATGTGTTGGGGGGGGAATTTGCACCAATTTTCCACCTGTTTTCTGATTTTTCTGCATACCTGGGGGGTCCCCAAAGTTTATAGAACAAGCTTTCTTCTGTTTAAATGGGCCAAGTCTGTGGATTTAGATATCTGCAGATCATCCCCCCCCCACATTATTGTATATAAGATGGCAGCATCAGCAACAGGCAGTTAATTTACTCTCTTTACAGTAGACGGAAATTTCGTCTCTAATTCCTCTATAATTGTGGCCAAGTGTTCCCAACATTGAAAAAGAGTTAAATTGCTGCGGTGGCTCAAGTGGTTAAGATGCTGAACTGCAGGCTGTGGATGGTCAGTAGTTCAGCAGTTCGAGACCCGGGTGCCGCAAGGCGGGGTGAGCTCCCATCTCTAGTTCCAGCTCCTGCCAACCTAGCAGTTCGAAAGCAAGAAATTTCAAGTAGATAAATAGGTACCACTTCGGTGGGAAGGTAACAGCGTTCAGTGCGCCTTGGTGTTTAGTCATGCCAGCCACATGACCACGGAAACGTCTTAGGACAGCGCTGGCTCTTCGGCTTTGAAACGGAGATGAGCACCGCAACCCTAGCATCGGATTCGACTGGCTTTCGAGCAAGGGAACCTTTACCTTTACCTAAATTGTCTAAAGGGGATGGTACATATATATTCACAATAATTAGAGAAGCTGTATCAAGGACAAGTTTGATGGCCTGCGCCATAGGGCTAGTCATCTCATCTTTAAAGTGATGTATTCCGAGAAGAGATATGAGGAGACAAAAATAGAAAATCCTGCTTGGAAGCGACCCCTTGTATTACTTCTGAAGGCAGGAAGGGTATAGGACTTATACCCTTCAATCTGAATCTGGCATGGAGACCAAGTTTCTTGGACTAGTATGACATCAAGCTGCTTGAGATAGCTAATAAATTCAATATCCTTGGCCTTATTTCTCCAGTCGGCCACATTCCAAGAGATGATCTTAATATCCAAGGTGGTAGGGAATTTAGATGGCGAAGGAGTTATGAGTCAGTCTCCTTTGGTTAGTTGTTCAAGGGTACTGTTGGTATCATACAATATAGACCCATTGCCCATACCTCTTGATATGTTCTTAATTATTTGGCTTGTGCTTGGCCACACAAACTCTTCCTTACAGCTCTGAGGGAAATTCTCAGCCATTATTGAGGGCATATGGATTTCAGCAAGTCAAACATTTCAAATATTTAGGTATTTATTTTCAATATAATGCGACTTGGTCTACCCATCGTAAATATGTTGTGAAATAAACTAACATTAGTGCATCAGCTATAACACATTTTTTTTTATGGCAGAGGCAACCAATTTGTGCCAGCTGCCATAAAAATTTTCAAAGCCAAAGTGACCTCACAATTATTATACGGCATCCCGATTTGGATTGAAGACTTTGAATGTGCTACTGAATGGACCCAATCTAAATTCCTGCAAAAAAATTTGGGTATGCCAAAATGTGTTTCATACGCAGTTATCTGCTTGGAAACTGGCATGTCTCTAATTGAAACTAGTGCATGGCTTATGACCGTCAAATTCTGGTTACGCTTGCATTATAACCTCGAACCTGGGAGCTCTATCTCTCAAATGCTCTCCAAATCCAATATGTCAAACTGGTCAGCATATATTGAGGGGAAAATTAAAGCAACAGGCTTATGTATAGAATCACTGTCTATGCTGACTTTCACTGCTGCATTTCATCAAATTAAAAACAGAATGTTAGACATTGAACGTCAGATGTTATTCAGTCAGCTCAAGAAAACCTGCTCCCTGCTGAGTTTTGAGATTCCCCTCATTACTGGGGAAATGGCCCCATATCTATCTTCTTTGCAGGTGCCACAGCAGCGCAGAGCATTTTCCCTTGCCAGATGTAATGCCATGCCTTCTGCTATTTTTTATGGCAGATTCAATTAGATAGCCTACTCAGCCAGATACTGCCCTTGCAATCAAAAATGTGTTGAGTCAATCACTCATGTTCTTCTTTATTGTCACCTGTATACAGATTTACATTATATGCAGTTACATTCTGTTCCAGTTAGGATGAGGGACTGTTCTGATGCATTTAAGGTTTATAGACTTTTGAATGATTTTTCATCTAATGTCACCGAGAAGGTAGCTAAGTTTCTTTACTCTGCTATAAAGGGATCTCTTATATTTAACTGATGTATATGTATGTTGCGGTTTTAACTTACCTTTTAAACTGTATTAACCTGTATCATTTTTTCCATGCCAGTAAAAGCTACTTAACTTAACTACTCTCTTTACAGTCTTATCAATGCAAATTAGCACAGACATAAGCATTTAAATTTGTGCACAAGTCTATGGGCTTCACCCTCAGAGGATTGTTGAATAGGAGAACCTGTTTCCTGTTTTACATTCACAACCTCCTCTGAAATTCGCAATGCAACCAGTGATGGCAACTCATTGGCATGTATTTTGTCCCAGTTATTGTTTTCACAGAAGTTGGCAGACCTACTAAAGCTTAACTTCTGATGTTCATTAGCAAACCTGTAAGCTTTCATCCCTGTTTGATAGCCAAGGAATAGAAGCTTTTTTGACCAAGCTCCCCCTTTCCCTTCTCTGGTTTACAGGAATATTTACAGATGCCTTTGTGCCAAACACTCTCAAATACTCCAAATTAGGATCTTTGTTATACAACATTTTGTAAGGAATGTCATCAATGGCACTTGACCAAATTCTATTGCTTATATAACATGCAGCTTTTATTGCTTCTGCCTAGTAAGTATTATTTAAACCTGCATCTGATAACATAGATGGCATCATGTTTTGCAACACTCCTCCTTTCCTTTCTGCAACACCATTTTCTTGTGGCATTGATACGTTAGCAACTCTGTGACTTATGCCCTGTTTTTTCAACCAGTTACTAAACTCTGTTGACATAAATTCTCCTCTCATGTCTGTTTGTAATGCACATAATTCACCCAACTGTTTCTGCACCCTCCAGCACCAGCATTTAACAGTTGTGAACACATCTGACTTTTGCTTCAACACATACACCCATGAAAACCTTGAGTAATCATCCGTTAACACCAGAGCATATCTATTGTTAGAGTGACTTTTAGGAAAAGGACCAATTACGTCTGCATGAACCAAAGCCAGTGGTTTGACAGACACTCTT
>NW_015174298.1:456893-523882 GCF_001447785.1 Gekko japonicus
AGCCAGTGGTTTGACAGACGCTCTTTCACTCTTTTTAGCAACTGGAAACGCTTTTGACTTAGTGCTCTTACATACCTCACAGTCAAGAAATGCTTTACATTTCTTTATATTCTCTTGCCCTGTGATTGCGAGCGTTTTTTATATAGCATGAAAACTGGCATGCCCCAGTCTTCAATTAAGCAAATGTATACAATTGTCATGGGGATCTACATTTGTTACCACCTTAGCTTGCACAGAAGTATTTTCAAGCACATACACATTATTAATTAGCTTTCCTACAGCAAATACTTTTCCCCCTTTCATTATTTTGCAGGACTTACCGGCAAACAGAACCTTGAAACCGGCTTTGTCTAAGGCAAGTACACTTAGCAAATTATTTTCCAGTACAGGCACACACAACACATCTGTAAAAGTGTGCTGTAGAGCTGGAAATACAATACTCCCCTGAATTTTTACCTCAGAGGTCCTGCCGCCAGCCAGGCTGACGTGCTGCAAATTTGATGGATATTTGTTCTGTAGTAGGCTTTCATCCCGGCAAAAGTTCAACGATGCTCCAGAGTCCAAGATCCACACCCCTCTGGTAGCCTCGCTTGCAACTACCAAAGAAGCTGTTTTGGTCATTTGTTGAATTTGGAGATGGACCTCCAGGCTTCCCCTGCCTCCTCCTCTCCGGGCAGGCACATTTTAAATATTTTGTTGAACCACAGCAAAAACATTTACGGACTTTCAGAGCGACCTGTGATGTTTCCCTGTGGTGCTTTCCACAATTGCCTGGAACAATCTTGCAGCTGGCCATAGTTGGCTCCCCCGGTCTGGAATGCTGCCAAGCCTCCGATCCCTTCTGTCTTGCTTCCTCCTCCAGCAGCCTTCTAGTCATGTATGCCAAGGTCAGCTTTGCTGCTTCAGTTGTTTCCAGCGCTGTTATCAGCATATTATACTCCTTTGACAGGGAACTGAGGATAACATACACTTTATCCTCCTTGGTCACCATCTTTCCTCTCTGCTCCATCTGCTGAAAGTAATCAGCCAATGTGTTGAGATGAGCCATTATAAACTCTCCTGGTTTCATCACTGTTTGATACAACCAATGAGTAACATCAATTAAAGACCCAGCAGTGCTCTGTTTGTATACTGCCTTTAAGCTATCCCAGGCTTCCTTAGCCTTAGCTTTCCCGGCTACAGATGACACCCAGCTCTATCTGATGCTGGGTGGCCAGTCGAAGTCCCGATGACCTTCATCGGGCATTAGAGGCTGTGGCTGGTTGGCTCCGGCTGAGCCGATTGAAATGAAACCTGGCAAAGACGGAGGTCCTGGGCCTGAGTCGGGCCGGGGCAGGGTTGGGGCTCCCTCTCCCGACCTTTGACAGGGTGCCTTTGGTGCCAGCGTCTGGGGTTCGGAGTCTGGGGGTGCTCCTGGACTCCACATTAACAATGGAGGCCCAGGTGGCAGCCACTGTCAAGTCCGCCTTTTTCCATCTGCGGCAGGCATGGCAGTTGGTCCCCTACCTTGACCGTGATGACTTGGCCACAGTGATCCATGTGACGGTCACCTCAAGGTTAGACTACTGCAATGCTCTGTACATGGGGCTGCCTTTGCTGCAATTCTGGAAGCTGCAACTGGTGCAGAATGCTGCAGCCAGGCTGTTAATGGGTCTCTTTAGAAGGGACCACATTCAACCTGTGCTGAAAGCGCTGCACTGGTTGCCAATAGCGTACCGGATTCGCTTCAAACTGCTGGTTCTTACCTATAAAGCCCTATATGGCCAGGGTCCAGCCTACCTGAAGGACTGCCTTTCCCCATATGTTCCCACAAGAGCACTATGGTCAGGGACCCAAAATCTGTTAGTCATCCCGGGCCCCAAGGACATCAAATTAGCTGCTACTAGGGTCAGGGCTTTTTCGGTGGCAGCTCCTTCCTGGTGGAATGAGCTCCCAGGGGAGATCCGGGCCCCTCTGGACCTTATGCAGTTCTGCAGGGCCTGCAAGACGGAGCTCTTCCGCCAGGCCTTTGAGTAGGAGCCGCCGCCCTTACTATACTACCACTGCCCTGAGGAAATATCTTAATATTGAAGAAGCCCTAAGCCGTTGGAAGTACCACTCGGAACTTCGGACCTACGATCTGCCATCTTTGGATTTATGGAAGTTATTGAGCACCATGTTTTTAACTGAGGATGTTTTATGATGTATTATATGTTTTATATTATTATGTATATTATGTTTTTTTTATGGCAAGGTTCTGCCTTGCCTCTGTAAGCCGCCCTGAGCCCATCGGGGAGGGCGGGGTATAAATGTGAAAAATAAATAAATAAATAAATAAATACATGCACGAGCTGGTCATCTGCCACACTTAGTACAATAATTGCAAGTGATTCCTCATCTTTACCAGTTTCCTCAGCAGTTGACACATCTGGAGGGGCCTCGACATAAAGCCACAAGATTTCTCATTTGAGATAGTACTTCATACGAAGCGCCCACACACTGTAGTTAGTTGAGGTGAGTTTATCCACCACCTGCACTATTGGTACCTGTGCCATGCTGATGTTCTTGTCCAGCTGCTGCTCCTCTGGTACTCAGCTAGTATTCCCAGAACACGGCGGGAGCCGGGCCCATAACCCTGTTGGTGTAGCATGCCATGAATTCTGGGGTGGTGAGAAATATCCAAGGAGGCAACTGTCCACACAGCCTTATGTAAAAGTTATATACACGTTTATTTACACAAGAAGAGAGAAGATGCTGGTATGCACTAACAAAGTGCTTCACCATACACACATCCATAAGTAGAGAAAAACTGTACAATACATGATCACTTACATACACACCCTCCACCAATCACTATCAGTGCTGAGTCACTCTGACTGAGACTACCAGCACTGGACAGAACCAGTTTAATCCAGCTGAGGTGGCTATCAAAAGCTGTCAGGTAGATCAGCTAGATCACCACCTGATGTCTTACTTGCAGCAACCACATGCTGACACTACTTTCAAGCAAAAATAGGGCACAAGACTAAGCAGCTAAAGCCTGTCCCTTCCCATCCATTATCCCAATGGTTGAAGTATTTTTCCCCAAGCCTAATCCTAATACTAGAAGTTTTTGGGAAGGAGAGCTTGTTTACTTGTTTACTCTGGTTTTGTTTAAAAACAGATCCTCATCTCACAACTGAGGATTATGGAAAAGGAGGAAAACTCATTTGTCAATCTTGTTGCTTTCCTGTATTCTCTCTGAAAATGGGACATAGCTGTACTGCAGTTACAAAACACGTATTTCTTAAACATTTCCTGTTGATTATGGGATCTGTAGTTTTCTATGCATCACGATTCAACATGAAAGGCAACAAAAACTACAAATCCCATTGTCCTTAGCAGAAAGCAAGAACTAGAAAAGCCAGGATTTGTGTTTTGTAACTGCCAAAAAGACAAATCTCCAAAACTAGCAAGTGTTTAATGTGAGTTCCAGTTCAAGCTGGGCCCAGATTCAGTCAAAAAACTCTGGGGAAATTTACATTACATTCCTACAATTCTAAAAAGAGATGCTGGATCTCTCATCCAATTGACTCACACACTGATTACCTATTGCAATTGGGCAGCTGGTATGCGAATAGATTCTTCAGCTGCTCATGACCTTCTCATGCTGCATGGCACAAATAGGCTCTCCCTCAGCGGGGGGGGGGGGTGGGGAGATAAGCCAACTCAAAGCTGAGCATGAACATTAGCTGAGAAGAAGCTTCTGGTCTTCTACCCCAGAGGCACAGAGAATATTCAGGAGAGGGGAATTGGGAGCCAGTTTACAGGTGATCCTTGGGATCATTGTGAGTTGGCTTCTGATCTCAAAGCCAAAGTTAGCAACAACAGGAAGCTGCAATCCTAAGCAGCTCCTTGAATTGTTCAGTGTGGAGTTAAAGAGATCTGGGATCAGCTCACATCTGAATATGGGAGTCAGAAAATGGTTTGGTTGCTGGACTCATTTACTCTGGAATCTTCAGCATCCCAAATTATAAATTCATCATTATCACTAACTAGGAATAAGGCCCCATTGTGGAAATAAATACAATGGTCTCTAGAAAGAGGCTCTGGGAGAGTGCCAAGGCCTTGAGCACTCAGTGTCAATGTGCTGTGGCGACCTCAGCAGGGTATAATGACACAGAGTCCACCATTTTCTCCAGTGGAACTGATCTCTGCTCCCTGAAGAGCAGTTGTAATTTTGAGTGATCTCCAGCCTTCACCTGGAGATTGGCAACAATTGTTACCCAGAAAAGTGGCTGGTTTGGAGGGTGGAGTCTATGGCATTGTACCTGTCTGAGGTCCCACCCCCTCCTCAAACCTCACCCTGTCCATGCTCCACCCCCCCATCTCCACCCCCCCCAATCTCCATGAATTTCCCAACCTGGAGTTGGCAACCCTATCACCTTCCCAGCCAAGCATCAACCTGCCATTATCTGCCCCTCTGATTCCAGCTTTGCTTCTCCTCCCCCTCCCTCCTGGAGATCCGTTGTAATTCTAAGTGATTTCCACCCCTCTCCTGAGATTGGGAACAGTGGTTCCCCAGAAGGGAATGGTTGGTTGGGAGGGTGGAGTCTATGGCTTTGTACCTTTCTGAGGTCCCACCCCTCCTGAACCCTCACCCTCTCCAGATTCCATCCCTCAAATCTCCAGGAATTTCCCACCTGGAGTTGGCAACCCTATCTCCTTCCCAAGCAACCATCAACCTACGTTTATTTCCTCCTCTCTTCAGTTTTCCATTTCCCCCCCCACACACACACTTTCAGCCTCTCCCGTGCTCTGAAGCCCTGACTGCCAGAGTCCACCATTTTCCATGCTCTGAAGCCCTGACGGCCACAGAGTCCACCATTTTCTCCAGGGGAACTGATCTCTGCCATCTGGAGAGCAGTTGTAATTCTGAGTGATCTCCAGCCCTCACCTGGAGATTGGCAACAATGGTTTCCCAGGAGGAAAAGTAGTATTTCTCTGCAATGGGGACCAAAGCAGCTTACATCATTCTCCTCTCCCCCTTTTGACTTGCACAACAACCCTGTGAGGTAGGTTAGGCTGAAAGTCTGTGACTGGTCCAAAATCACACACTCAGCTTCTACAGTAAGAACTTGGATCTAACAGAACCTGCCCTGAAGCACTGACTGCTACGCCTAGGGCAGCCAACCTCCAGGTGGAGCCTGAAGATCACCAGGTATCCCAACTGAACTCCAGACAACATATCCGCCCCCCCCCCCGGAGAAAATAACTGCTTTGGAAGGTGGGCTTTATTTTATTTATTTTTTTGGAAGGTGGGCTTTATGTCATCCTGTTCAGCTGAGGCCTCTCCCCTCCCCAAACCCTGGCTTCCATAGACTCTTCCAGAAAATCTTCAGGAATCTCCCTACCTGGAGCTAGCAACCCTAGACTCAGGAATGGCCCCAATGAGTTCCTCACAAAGGCCTGAAAAGGGTTTCCTTTCTTTGTCTGGACCAAACTTAGTTGCCTACTGTGGCGAAATGGGCTCCAGTTTACCACTCAGCTGTTTGCCTCCCACCCTCGTCCTGTGCACGTATCTCACTCCTTAAATTCATTGCCACAACTCAGTGAATAGTCACTGCCTTTTTAGAGGGACGGTGAGACCCCTCTGGTCAAATCTCCATATTTGGAGATGGAATCCCCAATCTTTGGGGAATCCCTGGAAAGTTGGCAAGCTAAGGGTCTGGCCTTTCCTTGCTTCCTTGGGCTACCCCCTCTCTTTGTTATTGTGCAGAGCAGGGGAGACTATGTGGTTAGAGCACAACAAAGATTATTAGCCCAAATAAAATAATTTATCTAACTATTTACACAGTTATGGGGCACATACACTGTAAGAGTAAGCAAACACTATGAACTAACAGAACATAAATCCACAGGGGTTAAATGCCATCCTCTTTCCCTACATACTGGCCTCTGGCTCTCTGCTCTAGCCTCTCTCTCTCTGGCCCAAGAGAGCAGGGTTCCCTCTTGTCTCTGGCTTGTGGCCTGGACAGCCTGGTCAGCACAGGCAGCAGGAGCCTTTCCTAACCTCATGTAGGATGAAGATGGCGTCCTCCCTGGATGGGCTGCAGTCTATATTGATGCCACCCCGCACATTGGGACAGTCCCTGTTTTCCCACCCTTTTCTGCCTTGGGGCAGCTGGGAACTGTAATCTAGCAGATGAGGAAGCCCCATTCAGCCCAGTGAGTGATACCTGTCTGGAACTACAGCGCAATTAAACCTTATGGTGGAACACTTTAAACAAACAACCACAGACAGCAGCCCAGCAGCCATCTTACAAACACAGGTAACTGCCATTTCATTACACCTACCAACAGCCACTGAGAAAAAAGTTAAGTCCCACACAGGAGGTAAGCAGGAGAAGCATCGTCGTCAAGAGACAAAGCCATTTGCCAGGAATTCTGACAGGGCAAAGTGGCTGAAGGAGAAGTGGGTGGGAAAAAGGAGCGGACCCAGCACCCAGCCAATGGCGCGCGAGTAGTCTTAAGTGGTGGCTGATGGGCCAATGGCTGAGGGAGCACATGGAATCTTGCCACTCCAAATAGGAGAGATGTGCACTAGGCCAGTGGTTCCTTATTTGAGTTCTCCTTATAACATGAATAAATTTTGCAGACCCCCATATAACAGTAGTTGTACTATTAGTATCCATTGAGAAAATACATAATGAAAAAAGATCAAAATGGCAGTGCAACCTAGCAGTTTGAAAGCAAGAAATTGCAAGTAGATAAATAGGTACCACTTTGGTGGGAAGGCAACAGTGTTCCATGTGCCTTGCCATTTAGTCATGCCAGCCACATGACCACAGAGAAGTCTTTGGATAATGTTGGCTCTTTGGCTTGGAAACAGAGATTAGCACCCCCCCCCAGAGTCGGATTCGACTGGCTTTCAAGCAAGGGAAACCTTTACCTTTTCTTTAGTGCACATATGGATTCGTAGACTCATTGCAATACCTGTGTACCCCCTGGGGTCCCTAGCCCCAAGGTTAGGAATCACTACACTAGGCTTTTCAGATGGCTCGAATTAGTCAGTAAGTCAGTGAAGGAATAGTAAGATATTTAATTATCTTATCCCCAGATTCAAATTATGGTGGACATACCCTATAGAATAACGTACAAACCCCTTCACATATTTGGTCTTTTAAACCCAGACTTTTATTAATGTCTTTGCAAAGTCCTGCCTATTCATATGCTTCAGTTGCCTTAGACTTCCACTACAAGAGAACAATATTATCATTATATGAGAAACTTATGAAATATACTGATACTATATCAAGCAAGTACTTAATGAAATGTGTATTCCAAGTGCTCTGTCACCCTACAAAGTCCATAAGATTCTGCTGACTTAAGATATTTTTAAATGGTGCTGTGACTGAATCAAAGTCATTGATTTTCTGAATAATGACATGGTAATAAAGATAAATGGTTGTAGAACCTATGACAGCATGCCAATGGCAGAAGTTCTATTCCTTTTAGAGTTACAAAGTTTTTTAGTTCTATTTTCCACCTTCCACTTTTTAAAAATAACATAAAAATGTGAACTTGTCTGTAATGTCCACTTTCTCTTATGCTGAGCACCCCATATAGCTGCATCAATGCTTTGTTCACAGTTCAAAATGAACTGTGCACATGACAGTATTCAACATGTTAAGTAGCATGGTAGTTGCTGCTGGCATGTATTTACAAACTGCTGGCAGGCATAGTTTATGTATACTTTAGAGCAATCAAGGGTAAGCCAGCCACACATAATTAAAAATCAGCTACTTTTAGAGTGTGTGTGGCTGTTGTGCCTGCATAGTCAACAGTGTTAATCAATTAATGGCATTAGATAACTCCTGCTCACAACTTACTGAATTGAGCTACAATACCCAGAAGCTGCGGTGGCTCAAGTGGTTAAGATGCTGAACTGCAGGCTGTAGAAGGTCGATAGTTCAGCAGTTCGAGACCCAGGTGTGCCGCATTACAAAGTGAGCTCCCGTCTCTAGTTCCAGTTCCTGCCAACCTAGCAGTTCGAAAGCAAGAATTTGCAAGTTGATAAATAGGTACCACTTTGGTGGGAAGGTAACAGCGTTCCGTGCGCCTCGGTGTTTAGTCATGCCAGCCACATGACCACGGAAATGTCTTCGAACAGCGCTGGCTCTTCGGCTTTGAAACAGAGATGAGCACTACAACCCTAGAATTGGATTTGACTGGCTTTCAAGCAAGGGAAACTTTACCTTTACTTTACCCAGAAGGGAGGAAAGAATAATGGTTGAATTTAGAACACTCATGTCTAAACTATATGAGATGGAGTCCTTGGGTTCACCTGGGCAATATATTGCCATTTTAAAAAATCCCCAAATGGGAATTCCTTTCAACTACTGGGTGGTAACCTGTTTCCTGCAGAAGGATGGGATCCCACCTCCCTGCTGCATAAGTTTTCCATCCCTAAATCATGCTGGGGGCATTATTTGCCTCCCCCCCCCAATATGACAACATTTTGGGCAGGATCTCCTTTTCCACTTCCCCATGGTGGTCCCAATGGTGAACTTTAGAGGAGTATCATTTGGAATACTGTGTGCAGTTCTGGGCACCACACCTTAAAAAGGATATTATAGCTTTGGAAAAAGTGCAGAAAAGGGCAACTCGAATGATAAAAGGGTTGGAACACTTTCCCTATGAGGAAAGGTTAAAGCGCTTAGGGCTCTTTAGCTTGGAGAAAAGATGACTGAGGGGTGACATGATCGAGGTTTATAAGATTATGCATGGGAAAGAGCAGGTAAAGAAAGAGGTACTTTTCTCCCTTTCTCACAATACAAGAACTCGTGGGCACTCCATGAAACTGCAGAGCGGTCGGGTTAGAACGGATAAAAGGAAGTACTTCTTCACCCAAAGAGTGATTAACACATGGAATTCACTGCCACAGGAAGTGGTGGGTGCTACAAGCATGGACGGCTTCAAAAGGGAATTAGATAAGCATATGGAGCAGAGGTCCATCAGTGGCTATTAGCCACAAGGTATAGCTAGGGGCTCTGGGGCAAGTGATGCTCTGTCTTCTTGGTACTTGGGGGGGTCAAAAGTGGGAGGGCTTCTAATGTCCTGGCCCCACTGCTGGACCTCCTGATGGCACTGGTATTTCTGGCCACTGTGTGACACAGAGTGTTGGACTGGATGGGCCTTTGGCCTGATCCAACATTGGCGTCTCTTATGTTCTTAGGAGTTCCCAGTTGGGAATTCAATCTTTAAAATGGTATTATGTTCCAGGGCTGAACCTAAAGATGGCATCTTGTCTAGTTTGGCCCTCAGTTAACATGAATATACCCAACAGACAGTCAGACAGGAAAAACAGGCAAGTCTGGTATCAAACTGTGAAAAGCCACACAGCTCCCCCAGCACCACCTTTTCAGGATTGAAACAATGACACCACATCTTTAGAAAACTAATATTTTTCCTTGTTTGGTAGATTGGTTAGAGGCTATATGGGAAAGGGGGGGAGTGTAATAGCTAGTGCACACAAAACAGTTTAGAACTATTTGGAGTACTGATGTTTAAAGTGAATATTTTTTAAAGTTTTTGAAGCTTCTTGCAATTTGCAATCACATTGCAATTCAAGTAGGGGAGTGTTTGCACATCACTGTCTTCTACCTGCTTTGTTCTTCCTTACAGAAACGTTCCTTGCTAGTATATGTTGCTCAAGCCTGATTCAGTATTTAAAAAATGGACTGAATTCCTGCCCTAAAAAGTACATTTTTAAAGTCCTAGCTATGGAGTTCCCGGCCTCCCGGCAAAGCTGATGAGGTCGAGGAGCTGTTTTGCTGCCCCGGAGGAGATGGGGCAGCAACAGAATCATGATGCATGGCATCATGAAGTGGGTGGAGTGGGCGGAGCCGGCTCGGCTAAACTGCCAGGCTCCACTCCCACCCAGTCAGTTGCTGACTCATGCTTGAAGGTGTAGCTTCAAGCACGAAGGGGGAGGAAGGGCAGTGGCCTACCTTGCTAGCCTGGGCCCGGTTTGCGGAGGTGTCCAGCGCGGCAAGTCTGAGCGGCTCCAGCGCTGATCCGGGCAGCTCTGGGTGGAAGAAGAGAGGTGTCCGGCGGTCTCCCGGAGTGGCAGCAGGCAGTGGCTCTCTTTTAGGCATCCACGGCTGCATTTCCTTCGTCCCTAAGGTTTGCGGCAACGGTTTGCGGCGTGGTTATTTCAGGAGTGCCTCTGGGGGTGGTCTCAGCCCAGGGGTCAGAACTTGCTCCATTGGGGGTGGCCCACAGTGCGGGGAGGTGATCACCAGAGATTAAGAGCCTACTGAGGGGATGGTTTGGGAAATAGCAGTGCCCACTTGTGTCTTGACAGCAGCGGAACGCTAGCGCTGGGTGACAAGAAAGGGCCAGTAGAGCCTGCAGCAGTAGCCCCATAAGGGCGGCATTTGGAATGAGAGCAGTTAGGCGAACTCATTCCAGTATGCCTCAGAACAGCAGTCCCTTTCCAGGGCATTGTGATGAACTATGAAAAAACACTCTAAGGGGAAGTAGTAGCAGAGGCTCACTCTGATTGGTGAGTTGCCTCCATGACAATGGAATGCATCCAGCAGGTGGCGGGGGGGGGGGAATGAGAGCTGACAGTTGGAAGGGTGGTTGGGGTGCTTTTTGGAGAGAGTGGATCTATTGGAGGAGGGGGCCTTTTGAGTGGCTGCCTTCAGAAAAAAAAACAGTCTGGGAGACAGTGGCAGGATGTCCCAGAGAGAGGGGCAAAGCAGACTCTGCTGAAGGGAGTTGCCAGAGTAAAAGGTCAGACCCAGGTTAAAAAAGAGAAAGACATCCACTCACACAGGGACTAGTTGGGATTCAGAGCCTAATCAGGGGGACCCTGGTTTATTGGTTGTATAAATTCACTAGTACCACAACTGCCTGCTTATTGTAGGAACCTTCTGATAGGGTTTATAATTTTTATTAGTTCTTCCTGAGTTTGGGAAAGCCTAAACATTGTTTATAGTGTTTGTAGTGGGCACTTGTTGGTTACCAACTGTTTGTTCTCATAAAACCTTTTCCCCATTTCCCTGCCTTTCATTAAGAATAAATCTTTCCTCTTATTTCATTTTTAAACCCCACTATTGGTGCCATTCTTTCATACCTGTCGGGAAAGGTTTGGGCTCCTGAGGTTCCCTTTACCTGAGAACAGTTCCTCACAGGCATCAATTACTTAAAAAAAAATAAGTCAGCAGAGTCCCCATAAGGGCGCTGGTCGAGCCAGTGCCCCTTTGGCCATTTCCCAAGCAAGTAGTTTCAAATGGCTTAGCCACATAAAGAAGGGGAGGCTGGTGTAGTGCGGCTTCCGAAGGAGATCCCATAAGTGTGGCGGTTGGTTTGCTGGCTGTTAGGCCATGCAGGGGAGTATATTCAAATGGCACAGTCTGCATTTAGGGCTCATTTTAAAACATACCAGACACTCTTTAAATGGCAAGGAACTAGAAACGGCTGGTCTGTGGGCCCAACGGTCCTCGACCAATTTAAACTGGGTGGTCATTTTTACGTCACCAACCAATAGGCGGACGTTTGTGTCAGACGCTATTGGGTGGTCATTTTGAATATGTCTGGCAGACGTGGCCATTTTGCTTTTATGACCCCTAAATATGCATAGTCTAGGAGTAAGGTAGGGCCTTTTTGAGGAACTCTTATCCCTGGGATAGCCAGTTTAGGGGGGCGTTATCACAGGACGCCCATTTTGTGGCAGCGGCCTTGATGAGGTGGCATTTTGGGCAATAGTAGGGTAAAGGTGTGAGGCTCTGCCAGCATTTATAATGCAGCTTCCACACAATAGTGTGAGAAGGAGTGAATGGGCAGCCACTTTGTAAGAAGGGCAATTAAAGAATTCCTAATAATAATACGGGCCTTAGGCAGTTTTGATTAATGGCCAGGGGGCTACCAGCCTAGTGAGCCGATTAGGCAGTTGATGGTGGTTTAGAACATTAAGTGCTATGTCGGTTGCCTAGGGTTCCCAATTCAAATGGGTCCCATGGCTGTTAAGCCATACAGAAATAATATTTAAACACACAGTCTGTCTGTAGGGACCAATTTGAAAGATAGGGGGCACTCATTAAGTTGCCAGAAAAGGGCCTTCTGGGGGTGGCCTTACAGAGAATTAAATTAGTCGGAATAAGTTTCTATTAATCAAGCAATTTGGCCGCTGCATAAATTGGTTTGCTATGGAGCTATCCTTCCTGAGAGGCTGGGGGGCTGGGAGCTGGCTCACACTAACTCAGATTAGAAGGAACACTTTTTGTAAGGCTATCTTTTGGCTATGTTCCTGCAGCGTGCAGGGGGTTGGACCAGATGACCTGCCAGGTCTCTTCATAGTCTAACATTCTATGATTCTATAATCTTTTCAAGCACAGGTGACAGTCAAGGAGATTCCTTAGGAGCTGGTGAGCGAGTGTCAACATCTGTCCCATGGTCTGGGGGACAACGGTCCAATGCCAGGCAGGTGTTCAAGGGTGCAGAGACACACTTGGATCTTCTAAGGGACAGAAAATGCAAACTCACTGCGGTAGTGAGGTAGTGGCAACATCTGATCACCTGGTACAGAGTCAGACCACTAGGATGACACGTCTGGGGTCAGCTTGGCCATAGGGACCGACGTTTTTTGGGTCCTGCCTATCCTAGGATTCCTGTTTTCATTCATGCAGAATCCATTCTTGTGATGAACACAAACGAAAGATAGGCCTAGTTATAATCTTAGTGAGAGAGCTGCCCTCCCCCCCACGGTGCTTCTCTGGTAGATTCGTAGAGCAGAGAGCCCTTGGTAAATTTACAAGAGCCACCCAAAGGGGTTATTGTGAGCAGAAAGATTACAGGGTTGGTCGCACCTAGTGAAATAAGATTGGGGAGCCCCTAGACCGTGGGGACATCTTGTCCCCCAGACCGTGGGGACATCTTGTCCCCCAGACCGTGGGGGCATCTTGTGGAGGCATCTGACAGTGGGATTAGAGAGGCTAGTACTGATTGATGGTAGTATCCTAACTATAAATGTACGGGGAGGGGTTCTGAGCTAGCAGAGACTGACCAAGAGAGAGATCTTGGAGTTGTAGTAGATAACTCACTGAAAATGTTGAGACAGTGTGCAACTGCAATAATGGAGCCAATGCTACTCAGGGTATTATTAGGAAGGGAATTGAAATCAAGTCAGCCAGTATCATACTGCCCCTGTATAAATCATGGTGCAACCTTATTTGGACTGCTGTGTGCAGTTCTGGTCACTTCACTTTAGAAAGGATATTATAGCATTGGGAAAAGTGCAGAAAAAGGCAACTAGAATGATAAAAGGGTTGGAACACTTTCCCTATGAAGAAAGGTTAAAATGCTTGGGGCTCTTTAGCTTGGAGAAATGACGGCTGAGGGGTGACATGATCGAAGCTATAAGATTATGCATGGGACAAAGCAGGTGGAGAAAGAAGTCATTTTCCCCTGTCTCACAATACAAGAACTCAAGGGCACTCAGTGAGGTTGCTGAACGTAGGGTTCGGGGGGGGGGGAGCTTCTCTTATGTTCTTATGACTGAATATTTTGCTCACAAACACCAGGGCAACAGGAAGAACAAGAGTGGATGGGCATTAAGTCAGCCTTCCATCTCCTCCCCAGCCCCCGGCTGGGCATTTGTTAGGAGTTCATGATGGGCTTGCACCTACCGCACTATAGGACTAGGGTCACTAAGGATATAAGAGATGACCTCTTCATATGGAAAGAATTTTTGGGTTCATACATTGGGTTAGTGGTTCCTGTCCTTTAGGGAGGAAGCAGGTCTGAGGCAGGTCTGGGTATGAGGAGAAGGAGGGCAGCTTCTGTATAAAACAGACATTTGAAGGCTGATTGGGAGAGTTTTTCTGAAATGGACTAATGCCCTGTGCAGGCCTATTTAGCTATGCGGGCTGAAGGTGAAGGCTACAAGATGCTATGAGGGATACATGCAGGACTGCAAGGTTTAAAGTTATGTTTAAGTTATTAAGTTCTTTTCCAGGTACTGCACACAGGTCTTGAAAGTGGTGGCCAGGAGTGCAGATAGTCTGGTCAGCTATTCTGCCTCACCATGAGGGGCAAGACCCTGGTGTTGCAAGCAGAGGCCAATCTTGCGATGATAAGAGCTAGGTGGCCTGGAGTGCAAATAGTCTGGTTGGCTATTCTGCTTCGCCATGAAGGACAGAGACATGGTGCTACATGTGGAGACTGACCTTGCGATGATAAGACCAAGGTGGCCTGGAGGGCAGATAGTCTGGTCTGCTATTCTGCTTCGCCATGAAGGACAGGCCATGGTGCTACGTGGGGAGACTGACCTTGTGATGATAAGAGCAAGGTGGCCTGGAGTGCAGATAGTCGGGTCGGCTATTCTGCCCTGCCATGTATGGTACAATTGGGGAGACCCTGCAAGGCATAAAGTCAACCAGCAGAGGAAAATGGCTATAGAGGGTGGTCTGGGCAATTTCTGCCACACCCCGGTATACGGGTCGAGTTCCAAGACCTGTATAGGGCTGATGGGGTGCACCTATCTGACAAGGGCAATGGGTTCTTTTTGTAGGACTTGCGGCAAGGGATTAGCTCAGCCTTGGCCTTTTAGTGGGAGCAAAGACCAAAGCAGAGGCTTGGTCTTGGCTGTGGCAGGTTGGTGCGAGCAAGAAACTGGAACCGGTGAGCACCTTATGGCATTTTCCCCATTAGGGAACAGGGGGTCATCAGGAACTGCCTTCGGATTTTCAGGTCCAGGGTGGGGAATGGTAATCACCTCCTCTGGGAACCTCTTAGGGTATGTTTCTACCTGCATGTTGTCAGGCTTCAGGGGTAGGTGCTTGTAATGATTCCTTGTTATATATGTGTGTGTGTGTTGCTTTAAAAGTTTGGTTGCATGGCTGAGAGATAGTCTAGAGTGGTTGAAACAGGCAAGTGTGTGTGGTTGGTGATTGGCAGAAAGGGGGAGGGGTTTTGGAAGGGTTCCTGAGTGGATGAAAATGTATGTCTGTCAAGAGTGACAGTTACAGTTTAGACAGTTGATGAAGATAGTGGAACTGTTAGTTCTTTCTGAGGTCTGTGAGAGAAGCAGAGAAAAGTTCAGTTAGTTCTGTGTATGAAGGAAGTTAGAGAGAATAAGAAAAAGTAAATGAAAGCTTAATTGAAGACAAAATATAAGAAAGGCTGTATGTCCTGTTAAACTGGAGAGTAACAGTGAACTTATAAGACCTTGAGTTAAAGTTACAAAGTTACCTGAAAAATCCCTGAGAGAAAGGGAGCTGATCTTGTGTGAGACACTAAGCAATGGTTGAAAATATTCACATTACTGGTTACATTGTTATACCCTTTTATTTATGAACTGTTTCTTTTATTTAAGTCTGCCAGCTCTGAAAGAAATAATTCCTCAGGAAACACATAGTCCCTCATGAGACTTAAAACCTTGACCTACCTATCCAGTGATAGCCAAAAGAAAGTATAAAGGTTTGGGAAGCCTAAAATTTCCTGGTGGCAGCCTAACCTACCCAGTTGAACAAGATAAAAAGAACACGTTTAAAGTGAAACCAGGCCTCCCCAGATAAGGGGTCGTCACAGTGCTCCTAGGTGGCGACCAGTTTACTGGGCTGCCGGTTGCGAGCCAAACCAATGGCTCAAGACCAGAGCTGGGTGACCCACCTGAGAAAAGGGCAAGGAGGTTGGTCAGGGGAATGACACCTGCCTTGCCTGTTCCGTGCTCGCTTAGCTGGTCTCTTCCTGCAATGTTATGTTAAATAGTTAATAAAGTGGCCCTTGTTTACTCCAAACTGTTGTCTGTCTCGTTATTCTGACTGGGGGGGGGGGCAATCACACACACACAACATATGGATAAACAGAGCCACCAAGATATAAAATACTATTTTAAAAAGTCATGCCAGTTTAGTTCTGGCAACTGTAAAACTCAGAGAAAAATAAAAGATCATCTATAAGATCTGTACATGCGTTGTACAGTGCAATCCTAAGCATGGCTCCTCAGAAGTAAGTCCCATTTTATTCAATAGATCTTAGTCCCAGATTGCAACCTCAATCTCCTGGGAGGTGGACCTTTCAGGTCCAAATTTTAATATAATATATTATGAAGATGCTGAGTCTTACAGTCTGCACAAGATATAAGAAACACAAAGTATTATAACATTTATTTATAGAAGCAGATGGCCAAAGTTTTCAAAGCTACCACCTTCAAAATAATAGATCTGCTCTTCTAATTTTATGATGTGTAATACTTATTGTTATACAATACAGGCTAAGAGTTGCTGAAATTGGAAATAAATGCCTGGGATCTCTTTTACTGACCATTTTATCAATGCAATGGCAGAAACTATTACAATATACTATCAGCATATGAATGTTATGCTAGCACTGCATGCAAAAATAGTGGTAAAATGTAAAGTATTGTACTTTAATCTTGCATAAAGCCATCAATAGGGAAAATCAAATCTATTTTTGAAGGAACTCAGATTTGCTTCAGTTGTCACTGAAGACAATAGTTCTGCACTGTACCATTCACATTTTATTCTTCTAGAAATCCCCTTTACAAAATCATTATAACAAAAGATATGAACACAACAAGTCACCTTGTAGAGGTTACTACTTGCAGACTTACTCCAGTTTGAAACCAGCTCTCTGAAACAAACAAACAAAACAAGTTTGCCAAGTTTGTCAAGAGTATTCCAGGTTCTGCATGAAAGCTATTATTCCAATTTACTGGTGGTAAGGTGCTGTACATCATAAAGTAAATATGATTATTCCACCTATACCCAGAAAATAATCTCACAGAAACATTCTGAAAATAGCTTCTGACAAGAGTGTCTTTGTTTCATTTTTTCTTGATGCAACACAAGAAAAGCTTCTTATTTGTAACTCTTTCATCTTCTTACATAAAAGAATCAAAACCTTGAATTTTTTTAAAAAAATTATGAAGCACACTAGAGCTGTTTATTGAAAATGCCTACATGGGTTAAAACCTCAGAAGGAAGAAAGAAAAGAATCCTATGTAACTGAAAAACAAAGCTCTGATCAAATGGATCATGTTGTTAGGAGTAACAAAAACTTCAGCATGCCTTTGAGAAAATATGAGGGGAAATTTAGGGGAGTTCATAGCAAATTGTAAGGGGTAATTAAACACTTGTTAAACTTAGAAAATATAATCTCACTAAATATCACTGAGATACAATATATGATTAAACACATGGCTTGGCTTACTTTTGAAAAGTAGATCAAGATGGGTAGCCATGTCTGTCTGTAGTAAAGAGCAAGAGTCCAGTAGCACCTTAAAAACTAACAAAATTTGTGGCACGGTATGACCTATAATGAGTCACTGCTCAGATAAAAGTAAACAGTTTGTGGGTTGCTTTTAACCTTGTTGTCCATTTGAAAGGCAGCAATGGGAAGACCAAAATGCCCTATCAAGAACAGAGCAGGGTTTTTTTTTTCATGCTGAGCTGTGGACTGGGCCAGAACAGACACTTTCAGACAGCCTTATTGTTCTCTAAAAACTTTTATTTGGATCTGAAAGTACCAATTTATTAGTGCAACAGTAGTTCATCAGATGAAATGACATTTCTGTCTATGGAGGAGGGGAGGGATATTTTTGTTAATTCCCCTCTCTTGCTGTATACCCCAATTTTGCCCCCCACACACTGTTCCTTGGGGCCCACAAGAGCACAATTGAGGGGTACAGAAGACTTCAGTGTGAGTAGGAGCCAGGGAGGCTGCATTCCTGAAGTGCAACTCTGCTTGTGCTGCCTGTTATTCAAGCCTTTGTTACCAGGTTAGGAATTAGTGTTTGAGAAAACAGCAGCTAAAGCAATATTCAGTGCCTAGTGAGTTGGCCAAAACAGGACCTTTTTCTGTCAAAGCCTTCCCCTTCTTAAAGCAGTAATTACGAAGCTCCTGGCAACCCAGCAACACCGCTGGTCACCAGGGGCTGTTTGCTGCCCTAAGGAAGCTGGGCAGCAACAGAGCCACGATGCCTGGTGTCGTGACGTAGGTGGGGGGTGGAGCTGGCCTTGGTAAATGACTGGGCTTCGCTCCCGCCCAAGCCACTTGCTCCGTGTGCTCACTTGTCTAGGAGCACACAGAGGAGAGCTCCTGGGGCCAGCCTGCTAGCGATCTGATTCAGTGGCAGCCTGATTCAGCGGCGGCAGCCTGATTCAGTGGCGGCGGCCTGATGGTGGCGGCCTGAGTTCAGCAGCAGCTTGTTTCAAGGGGACCCGTTGGCAACGGCTGTCGGCGGGGGTGGAGATCTCATGGGTGCGCTGTTGCAGTGGCGGCCTTTCTGGAGTCGGCAGCGACCTGTTTTCGGTGGCGACAGCCTGTTGGCAGTGGCAGCTCATTTAAGGTCGTGTTAGGGCCAACAGTAGGAGCCTCGTGGCAGCGTGGCTGCCTACTGTGGCCCCTCGCTGTTTTTGTTAAACAAATAAAAAAAAAATAAAAAATATGCATACACATCCTGGGGCTGCGGCGGCCTAATCTTTGGGACCACGTCGGAGGCTTACTTTTCCCAGTGTGCTTAAAAAACAAATACTATTCATGGGGCTGTGGGAGGCTGCATTTGGAAAGGCTGCTGGGCGACCCCCACACTCACACTTAACTTTACTACCATAGGCCTAGACCATGCAGGGTCTAAGGGGTGGCAGCAGAGTAAGGTTGCCACATGCCCCCATTCACCCCCCCCATTTTATTAACCCCCTTCCCATCCTCTGCTATTATTTAGGGGCAGGTGGTTGGTTTTTACCGGGCAATTGTGGCCTGTGGATTGGCAGTGGGTAGGGCTGACTAGTTTTTACTGTCACTCCTATCTCCCCATTTCAGACATAACGAGCCCCTAGGGGCTTTCTTTAAGTGCGGTGGCCATTTTCTGCTAGATATTCTGGTGGCCATTTTACATAACATTTTTTGGTGGCCATTTTAAAGTTAAATTTGATGGTCATTTTGAAACGATACTTTTGCAGTTGTTTCTAGGAGTGCTTTAGGCTGCAATTTTTAAATTTTAAAGTAAGAAATTAAAACACTGGTTTTAAAAATAAATAAATAAATAAAATAATAATAATTTTAAAAAATCTCCATTCCTCCACTTGTAGCCATTGAATGACCTGGGGAAAGCCATGGTTCTATCAGTGCTGTTCTCTCAAGGACACTGCTGGAAGAACTCTCTCAGCCCCACCTACCTCACAGGATGTCCATTGTGGGGAGAGGAAGGGAAAGGAGTTTGTAGGCCACTCCAAGACTCTGACTGAAGGGTTGAGTATAAGTCCAACCTCCTCCTTCCTTCTTCCATCTGCTGTTGCTGGAATGGCCTTTAAGGTAGGATTTATAAGGGAACTAATTTATGCAATAACTGCCTTGAGGGCATTTTGGGAAAAGTGGTGCTGATGGTCCAAGGTTCAATCCCCAACATCGTTAGTTAAAGGATTTGGCAGTAGGTGATATGAAAGACCTCTGCCTGAGACCTGGAGAGCCTTTGCCAGTCTGAGTAGGCAATACTCGTTTTATCAAGTGCACAGTGCTATTGAGGGGAGCTATTCCTTGGGAAGAATAACAATGGTTTACCTACTAATAGCAGCAGGGCTTATTTATATCTGAGACTGTAGACAGGGTTTTCTATTCAAAAAACATATTTTTTGTTGTTCAGTCACACAGTCGAGTCCGTCTCTTCACGACCTCATGGACAAGATCACGCCAGGCCTTCCTGTCTTCCGCCGTCCTCTGAAGTTTGCTCAATTTCATGTTCGTTGCATCTATGACACTGTCTAACCATCTCATCCTTTGCCGTCCCCGTCTTCTTTGACCTTCAATCTTTCCCAGCATCAGGGTCTTCTCCAGTGAGTGCTCCCTTCTCATTTGGTGGCCAAAGTATTTGAGCTTCAGTTTCATTATCTGGCCTTCCAGGGAACAGTCAGGGTTGATTTCTTTTAGGATTGACTGATTTGATCTTCTTGCAGTCCAAGGGACTCTCAAGAGTCTTCTCCAGCACCATAGTTCAAAAGAATCTATTCTTCGGCGCTCGGCCTTCCTTATAGTCCAACTCTTGCAGCCATACATGACTACTGGAAATACCATTGCTTTGACCATGCGGACTTTTGTTGGTAGGGTGATGTCTCTACTTTTTATTATGCTGTTTAGGTTCGCTGTTGCTTTCCTCCTGAGGAGCAGGCGTCTTTTAATTTCATGGCTGCTGTCACAGTCTGCGGTGATCTGGGATCCCAGGAACGTGAAGTCTGGCCTTTTTCTGAGTAAGTCAGTATAAACTGCCAGTTCTTCGGATTACAATATTTGCCCCTAAAGCAAAGGAATGTATTTCCGGTGTAGTGATTAAGAGCAGCGGATTCTAGTCCAGGGAACCAGTTTTGACTCCACATTCCTCCACACAAGGCCAGCTGGGTGACCTTGGGTCAGTCACAGTTCTTTTGGAGCTGTTCTCTCAGAGCTCTCTCAGCCCCACCTACCTCACGGGGTGTCTTTTGTGTGGAGAAGAGGGGAATGAGATTGTAAGCCACTCTGAGTGAAGAGCGTGGTATAAATCTGTCTCTTCTTCTCTGAATACTACTGAAACCTTTAATGGTATCTAACTGTAATCTATGAATAGAAACAGAATTTGAGGTGTGGCAGTGCAGCCAATGGGAACGGCTACTTGAAATGGGGTAGCTTAATTGGACACTTAGAGTGTGGGGGTGAAATCAAGTGTAATCCAAATTGAAAACAACTGAACTTCTCTGTGAAGAAATCCTTATCAGCACATGTGACTTTGACAGTGTGAATGCACGCTGAGTTGGCAAATTAAGTTAGTCTTTGTCATGTGTTAGGATTCATAATATCCATTACAATACATCATTAGTACCTTGTTTTCTGTTTTTTGCAGGGATATGGTGTGACTTCCAATCTGATGCTGTGATCTGGGAATCTGACAGCTGGCACGTCATTACATGTCATTGGTTTGGTCCTAATGAGCATTCTTCACAGGTTTAATAGTGCATTTGTCCTTAAGGGGAGGTCCAGTGAGTTGCCAGGGCCTAGATGAGTGGCGTTGGTTACGACAGTCTGTGGGAGGTGCGTGCTGGGATGCAGTGGGGCAGCCACGGCAATAGGAAAAGAGGCAGATGGCTTCCAGGGAGGTTCCAGTGGGGGCAAGGGTTTAGCAGGACTCATCAGAGGATCGGCATGGCTTGGGAGGCCAGACAGCTGTTCTGCCCATGCACTTCAGAGGAATAGATCTACTTCTAGACCTGGCAGCCCAGCTTTACTTGCATATAGGGTGCCTCTGGAGCCATCTTCGCATTATGGCGAGTGAGCACACGGCCTGCACATATGTGCATACATTGGATGGTAAGTAGGAGCCTATGCACATTTCTGTGTGCTTGTGCTGGTCTTTAGGATAGGAACCCAGATTCTATTAAGAAATGATAGGTACTGTGCACTCTTCAGGGTACCGTTTTTTAGAATGAATAAATAAATAAATTATAATTATACAGGTTTTTAAAGTGACACCCCATTGTAAATTGCAATATCACATTTTTAAAGCCGAACTCACCGGTTGGCTATGATGGTTCTTAGTCATTATTAAAGAAGCATTTCATATACCTAGAAGCATTTCAAAATGCCTTATTGCGATGGTCCCTTGACTTTTAAAACAATGGATGCCTCCCTGTTCAGGTCTGGTTGCAATAGTTGGAATAGTTCTTTAAGAACACCAAGGCACTAAGAGAATTGATCCAGATCTCCTCTAGTACTGTTTCCACAGTTTGACAATCCAGGGGATCTGGGACTAGATCAGAGACATAGACTTTAGCCAGTGACAATTCCAGGCCTCAGTTTCCTATCTTTCAGGATGCTAGGTTGCCAGAAGATCTGAAGGAAAGAGTCTTGTCTGTTTAATAAAGACTTAATGCATGGAATGCACAACTGTAGTTTTTCATGGCATGGAGGTAAATAACACCACTGGATAATTAACATCCCTTTAAAGGGAGGGAGCTTTTTTGCTAAGGTAAAGGTAAAGGTTCCCTTGCTCAAAAGCCAGTCGAATCCGACTCTAGGGTTGCGGTGCTCATCTCCATTTCAAAGCCGAAGAGCCAGCGCTGTCCGAAGACAGTTCCATGGTCATGTGGCTGGTATGACTAAACACCAAGGCGCATGGGTCCTTTGCTCCATAGGAATATAAATAAGTTATTTCATTTGATCAGTGCACACATAAGCCCTATGAACGTTGGGGAGTGCCTTGCAGATCACAATGTCTGTGCAAATGCAAACATTGCTGTGGGAATGTAGTGGAATTACTAAAGCATTCTATAAAGGTATTGGGGAAAGGGAGCTTTAGAGGCCCAGAGGCAACCCATTTATCTGGCAGTGAAATAAGAGTCAGTTTTGCAACCTGGGGTGTTGCTGCACTTCAAGTTATTAAGATGGAACTCCACTGATCAGGCACCCCTTTGCGGCGGTTAGCACCCGGGCTTTGGGCAAGTTGGGCCTTTCCCGGGGTGAAGTTTGGAACTCACTCTTCTTGGTTCAGTGCTGCTTCCACTGCAGCTGCCCTGGGCTAAGGGTTCCCTTGCCGTGAGATAGTGTCCGTGGAACCTTGTTCGGATCAGGACTTTTGCCAGTAACTGCACTCTAATTTGGGGGGTGGCATTGTGGATCGGTGAGCTAGTGGTGGGCTTTTGCCTAGTGTTCGAAGAATGGAATTACAAAGTTTAAAGTTATTAACTAGTTTTTTCTTTCAGGTGCTGTTGGCCATTGGGTGAGATGAAGAGTCAATGTCTGCGGTCACAGCATGGTCTTTGGGCCACTCACCGGGCCAGGAGGACACCCTGGCTGTGAAGGCCCTTGTTCTACGAGCTGAGGCAGATCTTGCAATGATAAGAGCAAGATGGCCCAGAGTGTGGATAGTATGGCCGGGAAGGCCCTTCTGTTACTAGCTGAGGCAGACCTTGCAATGATAAGAGCAAGATGGCCCAGAGTGCGGATAGTATGGCTGGCAGGCCCTTGCGTGACAAACTGAGGCGGAACTTGTGATTATAACAGCAAGATGGCCCAAAGTGCAGATAGTCCGGCCAGCAAGGCCCTTGTGTTACTAGCTGAGACAGACCTTGCGATGATAAGAGCAAGATGACCCAGAATGACAAGCTGTGGCAGACCTTGTGAGGATAAAAGCAAGGTGGCCCAGTGTGCAGATGGTCTGGTTGGCTATTCTGCCTCGCTTTGAAGGGCATAGCCCTGGGTGTTACAAGCGGAGCCTGACCTTGCGATAAGAGCAAGGTTGCTCGGTGGTGCGGATAGTGGGGCTGGTTATTCTGCCCCACCAGGTATGGTGCAATGTGGAAATTCCCATGGGGAATAAAGCCACCTGCCAGATGAGGAAGGCCATGGAGGGTGGTTGAGTTCCAGGACCTGTATAGGGCTGACAGGGTCATCTATCAGACCAGGGCAATGGGTTATGTTGCAGAACTCGCGACAAGGGATTAAGTCAGCTTTGGGCTGTTAGGTGGGGTCAAAGGCCAAAGCAGAGGCTTGACCTTGGCTGTGGCAGGTTTGTGTGGGCAAGAAACTGGAACCGGTGAGCACCTTATGGCATTTTCCCCATTAGGGAACAGAGGGTCATCAGGAACTGCCTTCGGATTTTGAAGGTCCAGGGTGGGGAACGGTGATCACCTCTGGGAACCTCTTAGGGTAATGCTCCTCTTTGCACGTTGGAAGGCTTCAGGGGTAGGTGCTCCTAGGTAGCAACCAGTTTTGCTGGGCTGCCGGTTGCAAGCCAGACTGATGGCTCAAGACCAGAGCTGGGTGACCCGCCCATGAAAAGGGCAAGGAGACGGGTCAGGGAGTGACACCTGCCTTGCCTGTTCCGTGCTCGCTTAATTGGTCCCTTGCCACAATATTATGTTAAATAGTTAATAAAGTGGCCATTGTTTACTTCCAAACTGTTGTCTGTCTCGTTATTCTGACTGGGGGGGGCAAAAGGAAAGGTATGCTGATTATATTCTTTTATGTTCTGCTTTATGAGCTTGGGTGCATTATTGTAACATTGGAATTATGTTCATAAAACTCTTTTTATAGCATTGGAAGCCATCTTGGTTGTTTATTAGCAGGTCAGCTGCCAGTATTGACACCCAAGATGCCTCCCAAAGTTATAGAAACCCTTGATATCTGATCTTAGGCCAGGTTTTGCCTTCATCCTAACAGATCGTTAAATGGGCATGTCCGCAAGCGCAGCGGAGCCATACGGACGTTAGCTGGGCTGTAAGTTGATACAACCCACATACCAGACGAGCCTGCCGAAAGAAAGAAAGAAAGAAGAAGCCGCCGGACTGGACGACCACACCAGGAACCGAGCACTGACACCCGAAAGACCGCCCGGGAAGAACAACCAAGAAAAACAGCAAACCCTGCCACCTGAGTGCCGGTAGGCAGCCCCAACCCCTGTAGACATGTGGCCTTAGTTAGGGATAAATTTGGAACTTGTAAGCTGCTCAGAGACCCTTCGGGGTTGGAGCGGGGTAGAAATCGAAGATATAAATAAATAAATATCCTGAAGCAGTCTCTCCATTTGATACTAGGACACCCAGTGCTGCATCTCACCTTCTATCCACTACAAAAATATGACTGAGGCAAATATTTTTTTGAAACAAATATATTAAAAAAATGTTCACACCACTATTTAATCTTGATTAGGAATATTGGTTTGGAAGAAAAAAGAGATTAAAGCATGGAGTTTGATAGGGATTACAACATATAGTTTGCTGTAAACAACAGATATCTTTTCTAATTATCCTTCCATGTGTGAGGGGATGTGGGGGACTTGAACTGTTTGAAGCTGACAATCCTTCATGATTGCTAATACAATTATGAACCATTATGTGTGAATCAAGCAGATGAATCTTGTTCTCTTATTGCCAATTGTTACACTCATGATCTAGGGAGATTTGCAAAAGAGGCAATTCCATTTCTAGCCCCTATTGTGAGAACCTCACCCCCTCCTTCAGCTGAGACCCTCTTCTTAGTGAAGTCCCCCTCTTTATTGGACTTAGTTCCTCCCTTTTACCTTTTATAAGTGTGCCCTTTAGTTGGTGTGTGTGTGTTCATGTGTGGTTACTTAGGGAATTAGTTCTCAGGTGCCCAGTGTAGATTCTTTACATTTTTATTTGTTTTATTTTATATCAGATAAAATTATTTGTTTGTGTTTACTCTCTCACACTCTCTTTCTTCATAATTTTATTTTAGGGTACCACTACCAAGATCTACTCTCGTATACAGATGCTACAAAGGTCTTACATTGTTCCTTTCCGCAACCATTAAAGCTAATTTCTCCTTCTCTGGGTCCAGTTTGGGTAACACTATTTACTTCATCACATTCAATTTAGCCTCAGACTGCTGCACAAATCCCCCATGTGCCAGTCCATCCAAACTGGCCACTTACTTTCTTACCAGTTTGGTGTAGTGCTTAAGTGTGTGGACTCTAATCTGGGAGAATTTGATTCCCCACTCCTACACTTGCAGCTCTTGGATGAATTTTGGCAAGCCATAGTTTTGACAAGAGCTGTCCTTGAAAGAGCAGTTCTTGAAAGAGCTCTTTCAGCCCCACCTACCTCATAGGGGAGGGGAAGGGAAAGGAGTTTGTAAGCCGCTCTGAGACTCTGAGTGAAGGGTGGGGTATAAATCCAATCTCCTCCTCCTCCTCCTCTTCTTTTTCTTCTTCTTCTTCCTGCCTGTGTGCTTATCTGTCTAAAAAAGCAATGAACTTTGCACCCCACCATTAAACAATATTCTAAATGCTCTTTAGTTTTTATGTAACAATTGATGTGTTTTATTTAAACAGAAGATTGCATAATGCATCCCCATAAGGACCACCATAGACAGACATTGCAAATATGTGAGCACATCTCCTCTCACTTTTAATTTGTTTTCAAAGCAGGGGGGGGCTGTTAAAATGGATTAATGCCACAGTGCTACAAGAAGAAAATTTAATCCTTTCCATAGTGCTGTTTTAACCTCACTCTCCAGCAAGCCTATTTATGTCTTATTGGAGAAAGCCCATGGGTAAAACAGAAGAAAAGTTCTTGATCCAGAATGCTCACAGATCAGCATGTATAAAGTAATGGGAAATGTGCACAACACTGTACAGTGGTTTGAAGTCAATGCAGTTTGGCTGAATAGACTTGCTTGTTTTTGTGGACTGAACTTTGACTGGTGGAGTTATTATAACACTTTTGCAGCACAAACACATATCCACTATATTATTAGAATGTGTCGTTCTTGTAAGATTCGGTATAAACAATGATGCTGATCCAATTTATTTTCCATTGCATCTTGATTCCTAGGGAAATATAGTTTCTGTCAAAAATTCTAATTTCTGTATTTTTTCTCAGTGTAAAAAATGAGCTGAAATCCCTAGGAGTCTGAAGGAAAACCAGTTCTTTCACTCCAATTGTCATTGCCATGTTCTGTTTTTAAATGTCACTTTTCTGTTTCTCTGTATCGCCCTCTGTCATTTACCCTCTCCTATGACAATTGTTTTGATCTCAGAAATGAGATGGCAGAGACATTTGAAGAAACCCAAGCTATAGATTTATAGCTATTTATTATTTTCTTGTGAAACTTTTACTGCTTATGTCTTTGATGAGCTTATGAGCTATAATAATTGTCCTTGTGGCATAAAAATCTACATCAAAATCCCTAAATGAGCATTTCAGTTAATAGTTAATTCTAATGCTACATGCTGGTTTTGTTAATTGCAATACTTCTTGGGGACTAGGATTTCTGATTCTCATGTTGTGCTGTGCTGCAAGGAAACATAATTTCCAAATGTTTAGATTCATTTTTGTTTGCCTGCCAAGACACTCATATAGTATAGCAGTGGCCTTTTAAAAATGTTTGCTTTGCTTCTAATGTAACATACATCAATGGTTCAAAACAGATGAGACAATGAGAAATCTATAAGTGGATCTTCCCAGTATCTTTTTTTAGCTGAATTAGAACCGCACATGCCTCCCTCAAAGCTTTTCCTTATTTATTTGAAATATTTTATAACACTTCTGTCTGTCTGTCAAACAGGTTTCCAATTAAAAACTATCATGTAAACAAGAAGTTAAAGCACTATTATACAAAAAGAATATAATTTGAGAAATTTAACCAAAGGTTCTACTTTGAATCTTTTCCCAAATAGCAGCAAAGATGTTAGGGTTCACTGTTATGTCCGCGTACAAGAAGTACAATAAACGCGTCTAGTTAGCATGTCATAGTCCGAGTCTCCATGTGCGAACCCAGTACTTTACACTCACCTCGCTGGGCAATCTGTTCCATAGGAGGAGAAAGATCACAGAAAAGGCCCTCACTCAAGCTACCACAGATGTCTCCTTAGTTACAGTTAGCAGGCATAGTTAACAGCACTGGGGAGGGGTTATGTGGTTCATCAGGGGTGGCTCCAGATGCACTGAATGCTTGCACAGGCACTCCCAAGGCAGAACAAATAACACCCCCCCAGTGCCATTTCAACTCAGGAAAATGGCGCAGGTGAAAGGAGCCCCCCCCATGCTGCACTCGTGATCTGAATCAGGCCCCGCCTGAAGCACTTTTAAATGGCATTCACACTGTGAACTTGGAGCTAGATTATGGCTGTGAGTCCACATGGCAAGTCCACGCATGTTGTAACGTATAGCTTAGCCTAATGATCTGATTTTAGGGATAGACAGCATAAACACTATCTCCCAAACCCACAAATGGCCCCAACACAAATCAGGGCCCCACACAATTTAAAAAGATGCTAGTAAAACAACAATTGTCATGTTTTGGTGAAAATAAGAATAGCAATAGAATGGGTCCGTAAGCATTATGTCCTCATTTCCAATTTCAGCAGCAAGTCTACTGATTTACATGATATTTCATTGAAAGAATATCATGCAGAAACGAAACAAAAAAAGCAAATTAAAGCAGTTTTAGTGTAGCTATTAGACTATTACTGTATTTTACAGTAAAAGCTCTGGAGCTAGATTGAGTACACATATTGAGGCTAGGTGGAGTACACATCTCAGGGCTAGATGGAGAATATGTATTACTCCCTTTCTGCAGTCATTCCACTGGCTGCCAATCAGTTACTAGGCTTAATTTAAGGCATTGGCTATCATACAAAGCCCTTCATGAATTGTTCCCTCGTATCTGCAGGACCACCTCTCTCCCTATACTCCACCACAACAGCTTCACTCATCTGAGCAGGGCCTTCTGCAGGTGCCAAAATGCAAATGGGTAAAATCAGTAACTGCCCATACACACGGCTTCTCTGTTGTGGCCCCCACCTTATGGAATGAATTACAAATATAGAACACAGCAAAAAAAACAACAACACCATAGCATAATAAAAAGTGCAACAGACTACAATCAAACTCCCTTTATAAAAGCCCTAATAAACCATTCCATTGTACTACAGGCCTATCATGTGATAGTGTGAAGGCAATCTCCCTTTATAAAAGCCCTAATAAACCATTCCATTGTACTACAGGCCTATCATGTGATAGTGTGAAGACGATCTCCCTTATATATAAAAGCCAAATGGTGGTGGCACTTCTCTAGAACATTCCACACACTCCGGAATTGGTTGGCACCCTGATGTGTCACTCAGAATCTGTCCCTATCCACTGGCTGTATTGCTTGAGTCTCGCCTCCAACACTCTAAACAGTTTGCTGTTCCTCTCTTCCCATAGCCAGTCAGAACACAGAGGTTATTTGCATATGCAGCCTCATTGGCCTTTGCCTCGGAACACAGAGGTCATTTGCATATGCGACTTGATTGGCTTTTGCCTCTAACATTCTAAACAGTTTTGCTGTTCTGAGGTAAAATGTGTCCAGTCTCCAGGTGAGGGCTGGAGATCACTCAGAATTACAACTGCTTTCCAGATGGCAGAGATCAGTTCCCCTGGAGAAAATTGTGTGCTCTGTATCCTTATATGCTGCTGAGGTGGCCCCCATATGACAGCCAATTTTCTTTTTATTTATTTATTTGACTTTCAATTTCTAGACCGCTCAACCCCAAAGGGCTCTGAGCAGTTTACAAAGCTGATTTAACATTTCTAACTAGGGCCACACAGTATTGGGGGAGGGGAATGCCTACCAGGCACCAATGTGACGTAGCAGTCAGGGCTTCAGAGCACGGAAGAGGCTGCAGGTGTGTGGGGGGTGGAAAGCTGAAGAGTGAGGGGGAAATAAAGGTAGGTTGATGATTGGCTGGGAAGGAGATAGGGTTGCCAAGTCCAGGTGGGAAATTCCTGGAGATGTGAGGGATGGAGCCTGGAGAGGGTGAGGTTTCAGGAGGCGTGGGACATTGGACAGGTACAACGCCATAGACTCCACCCTCCAAACCAACTATTCCCTCCTGGGGAACCATCATTGCCAATCTCCAGGTGAGGGCTTGAGATCACTCAAAATTACAACTGTTCTTTAGTTAGCAGAGATCAGTTCCTCTGGAGAAAATGGTGGACTCAGTGTCATTATACCCTGCTGAGGTCACCACAGCAAATTGACACTGTGTGTCCAAGGCTGGGGCACCCACCCAGAGCCTCTTTCTAGAGGCCGTTGTATTTATTTCCACAACGGACCTTTTTCCTAGTGTGGTATATTGCTAATGCCATTACCAATATACAAACAGACAAACAAACATACAACAATAGAATTCATCATAAATCACCAAGGTACAGTCAACACAGTAACACGTCCAAATTAAACTTGTTCTACAGTTAGAGTAACTCACAAGTCTTCACTTATTTCAGACTGGTAAATTTATCAGTTTCAAACATTTCCATATATTTTTAATCCATTTACTTATTACAAATAATAATTCATAATTCATTTTTGGTTTTCTTTAAATAAGTAAGGTTTTACAATGTATACCTTATTATTCTATTTACTCATTCGTAACATTCTTTTATTGAACACATACACAAAAAATAAACCTATTTTCTAACTTAACCATTTTGGAATCCACTTTGTAAATATTAATAAGGAGTGCTAACAATTTTTCATTTCCCTTTTCATTTATTTCTACCTACTACTTTGATAGCTCTTTACTTACAGCCTTTACCTGGCACTGAGAGGGGTGTTTCCTTTTGTCTTCCAACTCATACATCATTCATTTTTACACTTGTCTAGCCAAAACCAATTTTCTAATAACTATGTACCTATCACCAAAATCACCAATAGTTTTCATTTCTTCTTTCTCCTATTTTCTTATATATTATCTTAACTAATCCATAAAGTATGCAAATATCACCTTATATTTATTTTTACGTTCATTTCCCCCCCTTCCTTTTATAAACGCTTAGTTTAAACAATTTTTAGTTCCATTTATATTTCCCAACTACTTAATATTTTAATCATGTTTAGTCACCTTTCAAAATAAGGCTAATAACTGGAAATACACTACACCAATATTTAACAAACAGAAAGAAGAAGGGAGTTCCCATATTACACTAAAAGAAAATATTTCTTTTATCAGCTTCCACATCTACCAGATATACTGTGATGCCAAGTTTTAACATTCAATAAAGAATTAAAAAAAACAGGAAAAAGAAACAAAAAACAAAAATATTTATCAGCAAACTATTTCAGCAACATCCTATTATAACCAATGCATTGTTATAACCTCATTTTCCCCTAGAGCATATAGTAGGAAAACCACAAGTCTTCACTTATTTCAGACTGGTAAATTTATCAGTTTCAAACATTTCCATATATTTTTAATCCATTTACTTATTACAAATAATAATTCATAATTCATTTTTGGTTTTCTTTAAATAAGTAAGGTTTTACAATGTATACCTTATTATTCTATTTACTCATTCGTAACATTCTTTTATTGAACACATACACAAAAAATAAACCTATTTTCTAACTTAACCATTTTGGAATCCACTTTGTAAATATTAATAAGGAGTGCTAACAATTTTTCATTTCCCTTTTCATTTATTTCTACCTACTACTTTGATAGCTCTTTACTTACAGCCTTTACCTGGCACTGAGAGGGGTGTTTCCTTTTGTCTTCCAACTCATACATCATTCATTTTTACACTTGTCTAGCCAAAACCAATTTTCTAATAACTATGTACCTATCACCAAAATCACCAATAGTTTTCATTTCTTCTTTCTCCTATTTTCTTATATATTATCTTAACTAATCCATAAAGTATGCAAATATCACCTTATATTTATTTTTACGTTCATTTCCCCCCCTTCCTTTTATAAACGCTTAGTTTAAACAATTTTTAGTTCCATTTATATTTCCCAACTACTTAATATTTTAATCATGTTTAGTCACCTTTCAAAATAAGGCTAATAACTGGAAATACACTACACCAATATTTAACAAACAGAAAGAAGAAGGGAGTTCCCATATTACACTAAAAGAAAATATTTCTTTTATCAGCTTCCACATCTACCAGATATACTGTGATGCCAAGTTTTAACATTCAATAAAGAATTAAAAAAAACAGGAAAAAGAAACAAAAAACAAAAATATTTATCAGCAAACTATTTCAGCAACATCCTATTATAACCAATGCATTGTTATAACCTCATTTTCCCCTAGAGCATATAGTAGGAAAACACAAACTTTCTATCATTTGAATTCTACTTCTAGACTTCTAGTCTTTCCCCACTAATTTTCAAAACATCCTGTTCTAGCGGGCACATTGTTATGACCTAAGTTTCCCCTTAAACATACAGTGTAACAAAAACATTCCAACCTCTATCGTGTAGCTTAATTTTTTTTCTAGAAATCTGTAACCTTTTTTGCAACCATTTCCACATGTCTAAACTCTCTAAATATACTGAATTCTATTTCTAAACTTTCCCTCTAGTTTTCCTCCAAAATGTTTTCACAGGCTTGTAAGCATCACTAATTTTCCACACAGAACATCTCTTCTTCCCTTTAGGGAATTTGCTCTTTTTCTTTTTCAATCCCTTTTTCATCTTCTCTATCTTTGAGTAATAAAGTATTGTTGAGTCTCTTTGGCTGGTCCTTTGGTTAGTATTATTTTGCTCACTAGTCATAGGTAGAGTTTGAATCTTCTCTATCACTTTTTCTCTGTCTTCTTTGAAGTTCTGCTCTTTCTGCTGATCTTCCTCAAAACTCTGTCCCATAAACTCCAATTCATCCTTGCTTTCAATATCCAAATGTTGACTCTGCTTTTTTTCCAAAGAGACTTTTCAGGTCTTCATCAACCCCTTTCTGTATCCCTTCTAACAATATTGCCCAAAACTGCTCCACAGTCAGCGTTCCAACTTTTGTGTCCTCATTAACCTCCTCCCCTTCGGTTTCCTCTATGGTCACCATATACTCACTTAACTAAACGCTTTATTTCCACCTCTTTTATTCTTACTCAAATGTTCAATTGAAGTAGAAAATTAAATGTCACTCATATCACAATCATCCATTGTTGGATGATTCCCCCCCCCAAAGATTAAGACGCCACCAAATAGTTGTCCCGTTCTTTGTCCTGGCTGCTTTTGTCTCTGTTTTGGACACTTATAAAGGGGTTAATATTGGTGAAGAAATCTTCTCCATTATTTGTAATAGTAAATACTCGTACTCACTGTATCCTCATTGTGTTACTGCATACTGTACTTAAAATTCAAATATTTTTAAAAAAACAGCTGGTCACCGCTAGTGAAAACATGGCAGCCATGTTTCCTCCACATCTTCGCTCCTGCTTCAGGGCACAACGACCACTCCCCCGCGATTGCTGTCAGCAGGGGAGGCCAAAGAAACCCCCTGCTACTCTACCTCCCTCCGGGAAGCAGAGCAGGGCCCTCCGCTCCTGTGGGGGACCCCAAAAGAATGAAGAGGAGACGGATGGTTTGGGAGCAGCTTGATACATGTCCATTCACAGCACCACACTGGAAGTCCCCCCAGGGTCATCTCAATATAAAGTGTTTCTAAAGAGAAATGATTATAGATTAATTTATAGAGAATGTTAGCAAACCTTATGGCATTTCTATTGTTAGGAGGGATGAGTTAGAAAAGTGTGAGTGGGCTTACATCTATGAGCCACATGAACTGGCCTCTTTACTGTTCTTTATATCATAAACCTTATAGAACTGAGGGCTTTATGTTTTACTCAGAAAACTATGTCTATTTGACTCAGAAATTCTCATTTTCTTTTGTTTTAGCTTTTTTTCTTATCCCTAAGTGCACACAAACATTCTGAAACCAACTCAGAAAAAGAAGTACCATTCATTGAATATATCTGAATCCAGGGAAAAGATGAGTAGGAATCTCCCATCCTCCTTCCCATTGTTGATAGATCAACTGGGATTACAGACATTTCCACAGAGATGGAAATAGACCACAAACTAGAAGTGTAGGCAGAAAGAGGGCACAAGCTGCCTTCTATTATACAGAGTGGGTGTTCAACAAGATTAATGTTTTGGGGGAAGGGATTCTCTGTGAAGGGTTCTTCATGTATTTGGGAGGGTTGTGTCCTATTTTTTTCTGTTGTACATGTGTGATTTCATCCTTTACCATTTTTAAATGCTATCAAACATGCTTCTTTTTTAACTCCTATGCTTGTGGAAATGGTAGGATACTTTACAAACAGTAAAGCATAAGTAATTTTCAAGAGCCTTTTAAGTGACTTCTAAATTTCCAATCATAGTAGTTCAACAAGATTTTTTTAAAAAATAAATTGTGATAGTAGCTGAGATTGAGATCGGCTTTAATTGTGTGTGTTTTTTAAAAAATCTGGTTTTTAAGCTATTCACATTCACTGTTATTTAATATCATGAAATATTCTTGATACTTAAACATTTAAAGCAACATAAGTAATAACCTTCCAGTGGTATGCACAGTTTATTCAGAATTCACATGAGGAAATGCAGCCTTTTATTGTTATCTTTAGCAATAAATCACTATGTCAAAGAAAATGAAACTCACAGATATAAAAGTGAATTGCATTCAAGAGACAGGTTAGATTCAGGGTCAAGCTGTTGGTTTTGAGAATTGAAAGTCTTTCAAACACACTCTTTAATCCAATGTCTGCTAAGTAACCTGGCCTGCTCTAATGTTTTATATTTGTGAGAGAAAGTCGTCTGGAACTAAAAATTTCACTCAGTAATTCTCTTGTCAGGGAGCAAGGATTGTCATCAAAAATCTGTTTTGGTCTTGATGTTTGTCAATGACATAGATTTCACTAACTTTTGGAACCAATCTTCCGTTGTCTGAACAAACTGTCAGACTGATCGGCATTGAATAAGCATGTTTACCTGTGATTTTGCACAGGAAAAGGTATCATTTTAAGCCAAAATGAGGATCTGTGAATCATGAAAAGGATTATTACTGTTCAAATAGTGTATCATAGGAATGGATCATCTAACTGGCAAGTTATTTTCTGCTTTCCAGACTGAGAAAAGTAGGTGATTTTCTATTATGAACAGCAAAGCCTACATCATACTTAGTGAAGTGTCACTGCCAAGAAATCAATCAAGACACTCACAGTAATCTTACTTTTTTTGAGTTGACACAGGTCCCATTGCACCTGCAAAGAAAAGTTTCTTCTTGTGCTATATGTGACATTTTCCAGGTGAAATTAAATTGTTTTTTATGAAACACTAAAGACTCCCCAACACAATTTCCACACCCCACATTCTTTACTAAGCCACATATCTCTCCTTATATATAATTGAATAGTGGGTGCCAAAGTTCTAATTCTAAAATGCACTCCCTTAGTGTATGGCTGATGGCACTGCTCCTCAGCATATATCGCCACCAATCAGAAGGCAAAGCCCGGGTCCCGCCCACACCACAACTGCTGCGACAACCTGGTCTTTTGCATATGGAAGCTGATTGGACTTCAGTCCATTCCACACCTCAAACTCCCCCCCCCCCCGCAAGGCAGTTGGGATTTTCAGTTGCATAACATACCTCATAGGGGAGAGGAGAATGGGTAACAATGGTTACCACTCTCCAGGTGAGGGCTACAGATAACTCAAACATACAAATGCTCTTCAGGTAGCAGAGATCAGTCCCTCTGGAGAAAACAGTGGACTCTGTCATTAAACCCTGCTGAGGTCGTCACAGGAAACTGACACTGTTTGCCCAAAGCCAGAGCACTCTCCCAGAGCCTCTTTCTAGATCCCGTTGTATTTATTTCCGCAACGGGCATTATTTCTAGTGTCATCATAACAGCAATAATCAAATGCAGTTAGTCAAGGTCCACCCCATAATTCTCTGTCTTTTCACTGACATGATTGATTGATTATTATTATTATTGAAAGCTTTAATGAAACAACAAGCATACTGAAGGAAAATGAAACATATGTCATTTGAAGTCTTTATTTTAACCAGCACCCTGCTATGATATATTTAACTTGCAAGGAAAAAAATGTTTATCAAGAACATAAGTTAATATAAAAATGAGGAACACAAAAGTGTAATATTAAAAATCTCACCCCAGAAACACTGATAGTTTTGAATCCCCCCCCAAGTTATTTTGAGAATCAAAAAGTGACATGGTTCATCTGTCAGTTTTGAAGTTACAGACACTGTCATTTGAAAAGTTACCATGAAAACAAAGGAAAACAAGGAAACTGGGATTAGCAGCTTCTTCTGGACAGTCTTTCTTCTTCCTTTAATAGTTGCATGGTAGAAAGTTAACAGATACCCTTTCCTATCAGCTCCCTAGTGAGAAAAGCCATGAGGTTTTTGTTTTGTTTTTTACAAAAACAATAAACAATTTAAATGCAATGCTAGATATTAATTCCTCCCATCCTTCAAAAAGTGGTGGTGGTGGAAAGCGCCATCAAGTTACAGCTGATTTATGATGACTCCATAGAGTTTTCAAGGCAAGAGACATTCAGAGATGATTTGCCATTGCCTGTCTCCGCATAGGGAAGGCAAATTTTTGGGCAGTTCCACTGAGGTAGGTGCATTCTAGAGGTCTGCCATTAGGACATTCATTCCAACTAGCCAACCAGAGGCAGGCAGTACATGGTCTTATATATAGCCTATTTGCCAAATGAGAGAACAGATGGAGTTTTTGCTGCTTATCAAAAATAATTACTCTTGAACATTGGTTCCAGTGATAATTCATGACCAGGAAGAAGGCTATGAAACATGCAGAGAATCCTGGATGCAAATAGCCACTGATAGCATCTCCATTGTCTATTGAAATGTTGTAACTGGGCCATACTGTCCATGGTTAAATATTGGGAGCAACTACCCCCCCCAAAAAAAAATCATCCTTTTTGCTGCTTTTACAAATGTTGGAATAGGTGTTAACCATTCATTGCTCTTTCCCTGTGAAACTTTATATCTTTGAATAATTGGAAACCTATACCTTCGAGTAATCGTTTGTAAAAATTTATATTGTTAGAATCTCATATTCTATATGATAGTAAACTCTAATCATTAGCATGCAATAAACATTTTCTACATGGTGTTACTTTGTTAATTATAATCTGAGGAGGTAAGTGGGCTGTCCCTATGGGTGTAGATGCTGGGTTTACATTGCTGTGGCATGCGTGAGTGCTTGTCATGGCACTTGTCCACATGCTGTGAGGTTCAGATCAGAAGGGTTGCGGCAGGTGGAGGGAGGATGTTGCTATCATCAGCTACCATGAGCGCCTATAAGCTGTGCCATGTTTTTTGGTGACATAACTTTCCAGTGTCCTAGGGAAGTGTTCCCTGGATGTCACGGACCATCTCAGTGTAGCATGGGATGATGAGTCATCAGAGGAAAAGGAGGACAACCTGTCCCAAGCCCTGCCTTGGCAGACCCTTCTTGTGAGGCTTTGGCCTAAACTAGCACTAATACTGCCTCCAGAGCCAGCAGTGCCCTCAGTCCTGGAGGCCCCAGCACATCCTAGGCCCACTTCCTAGGGTTGCCAGGTCAAGGGCGTGACAATCTAGTTTTTGGGCAAAACTTTTTTTGCCTTCGAAACCATAGTTTGCCCCAAAACAAAAGCATTGCCCCTGATGTTGGCAACTTGATGACGTCACTACTGGGTCGTATTGGGGATGTCACCTGGCTGGGGGTGGGGCTTCCCCTGCCAGCCAGCTTTTATTTTTTTGTGAGAGTCAGGTAACTTTGGACTTTTTCACCTTTGTATACCAAGATCCTTCCTCCAGAGAACTCTCAAATGAACCAGGCAGATGTTTAATTAACAGAGTTTTATTGAAACTACTATTTTTAATTAGTACTGATGTCTTACATTTCATATCCATACATAATCCTTTTCATCAAATTTGCTTAACCAAATATCAAATACATCAGTTTTCCCCTTTATTATTCCCTCCCCCCTCACACGAGTGACCAATTGAAAGAAAAAAACCTTATTATTATATCTGCAACCATAAGTACACTCTATGGAATTTTACAACTACATCATTATTGGGCCCCCTTCTCTTACCCATCTTATATACCTAAACAATTTCTTCCTTATCTCCAATGTCTTATATTTTTCTGTTTTAATATCAATAAAATATCTGATTGAATCCATTCATATAGGTACCAATTCCATCTTTCCAAAGTTGATTGTAATACATCTTTCCATCCATACACTATTACCACATGAGCCACTAAAATCATAGCTTTAAATGAACCCTTTTTGGATCTATCTACTTTGTTGTTTCCCAGAATTCCCATAAATCTCATTCAACTCAATCCTAATATTACATAAATTATCAACCTTTTCCAGCATCAGTTGCCAAAATTCCATTACCTTAGCACATTCCCTCCAAAAATGTGCATAATATCCTCTTACTTTTTTACAATGCCAGGACTCTGATTTCATTCCCTTAATCATATAAGATAATTGAACAGGTGTGCTATACCATTTCAAGATTAGTTTAATTTCCAATTCTTTGAACTTTTCCATTTTTATTTCCAATATTCCCTTCATCAATCTATTTACCTCCTGTACTGATAGGGTCACCTCTTTCTCCCATTTAGATTGTATTGTCCTAATCATAAAGTCCTTATCTTTGTTCATTAGACTATACAATTTCCTTGTCATACTCTTCTTATTGTCATCTTTAGAACTATACAGTTTTTCAAAGGGGTTATCTTGTTATTTACTGCTTCAGAAAATGACATTTGTCTCAAGACATTATATAACCCCATGATCCTCAACCAATATTGTCCTTTCCCTTTCTCTAATACTTCCTGTATTGGAATCAATTTCCCTCGAGGATACAAATCTTTCAGCTTCAAGAAACCTTTTCCCTTTAACGCCTTCAAAAAGTCTATCTCAAAATTTTTAAACTCTTGACTTAAGGATGCAAGCAGAGCCCATTTTAAAGGCATTGGTATCCAAACAAGTTGTTTCTTTTCCCAAATCTTTAATCCTGTCTGTCTTGGGCCTATTGTATTTTCAATTTCCTTTTTTATCTTCTGTTTAAATATTCCAAATCTACCTAATCCTCTCTTTACAGTATCCTCCCATCTCACCATTTCTCTAGACTTTTACCATCTATTTCCATCATCATTCTTATTTGAAAAGCTTCATATTACCTTTCCAATTGTGGCATGCCTCAACCTAACTTCTCCTTTGATTAGTATATCACTTTCCTTACTAATCTTTCTTCTTCCCAAACACCCAGTTTTCAGTTTCCTGATCCCATGTTGCTAACTGTTTTCTAGATATCCACTCTGGGAGTACCTGAAACAAATATATCATCTTGGATATTATAAACATTTTAACTGCCCTTGTCTTCCCCAATATACTCAAATATTTTTAATTCCATTTGTTTAATTTTTGTATCTTTCTCCTTGATATATTATAATTTATCCCCACATTTTAAAAAATATTTTTGTTATCATTACACCGAAGTATTTCAACCTCTTAATTCCAAATTCCTACCTGTTATTTTTGCTATTTCTTTTTGTTCTTTTAAATCTATCTTACTAAACATTATTTCTGACTTTTTAATATTTACCCCATAACTTGAATATGTTTTAAAGTCCTGTAGTATTATCATAAATTCCCTCAAAGCTTCCAAGGGATTCTCTAACACTAATAATATATCATCTGCAAATAAGTTTAGTTTAATTTCCTCCTCATTTATCCTATATCCTTGTATCCTAATACTATTTCTAATTCTGTCTGCCAATGGTTCCATAGCTATTATAAAAAGCATTGGAGATAAGGGGCATCCCTGTTTTATTTCTCTATGAAGCAAAACTTCACCAGTATGTCCATCATTAGTTTTAATCATGGCTTTTCCTTCTCTATATATTTCCTTTAGTGCATTTAAAAAAGGTCCTTCAAAACCAAGTTTTTTAACACTTGAAATAAAAACACATGATTTAATGTATCAAAAGCCTTGTAAACATCTAATTACAAAAGGGCAATCTTCCTCTTATTGTTATTATGGTACAAAGTATTAATCACATTTCCTATGGGGTGTCCAATAGATCTCTTTCACAAAACCATATTGATCCTCTCCCACTAAACTCGGGAGCAGCTTCTCCAATCTTTTTGCAAGCACTTTCACAAAAATTTTATAATATTGATTTGCCATACTTATAGGTCTATATAAACTAGGGTCCATCACTCTGTTGTTTTAAAATTGTCATAATTTCAGTCTTCCTCCAAGTATCTGGAGCTTTCCCTCACCTCAGTATCTTATTAAACAATATCTGCATTTCTGGGACAATTACGTCTCCTACCATTTTATAAAATTATGCCATAAATCCATCTAAACCTAGTGACTTCCTATTTTTTAGATTCTTTATAACATTCAAAATTTTTGTTGTGTAATATCTTTGTTTAAAATTATCAAGTCCTCTTTCTTCATTTTATTATCTACCAGGAATAAGGCCCATTGTGGAAATAAATACAACGAGCTCTAGAAAGAGGCTCTGGGAGACTGCCAAGGCCTTGGGCACTCAGTGTTAATGTGCTGTGATGACCTCAGCAGGGAATAATGACACAGAGTCCACCATTTTCTCCAGAGGAACTGATCTCTGCTACCTAAAGTGCAGTTGTAATTTTGAGTGATCTCCAGCCCTCACCTGGAGATTGGCAACGATGGTTCCCCAGAAGGGAATGGTTGGTTTGGAGGGTGGAGTCTATGGCTTTGTACCTGTCCGAGGTCCAACACCTCCTGAAACCTCACCCTCTCCAGGCTACACCCCTCAAATCTCCATGAATTTCCCAACCTGAAGTTGGCAACCCTATCTCCTTCCCAACCAAGCATCAACCTACCTTTATTTCCCCCTCTCTCTTCAGCTTTCCATTTTCCCCCCAAACACACACCTGTAGCCTCTTCCATGCTCTGTAACCCTGACTGCCACAGAAGAAGTCAGAGATGTGAGTAAAGGGGGCAGCGTAGCAAAATATGATATAAAGTATCAGATTCTCTGAGTGGACAATTGCAAATCCTGTCACATTTCGGGATGCCTCTGTATCTACCTGAGACCCAAGATGAGGGGAAAACATTAAATCTGGCTAACATAAAGGCTCTGTGTTGCAGCAGGATCACTAAATTAGAAAAGTATTGTGCTATACTGTTTGGTACATATTTGAGGCCAAGGGAAAGGAGGGAACAAGTGCCCCAGGCACCTGCCTAGATTGTTTGGGCTTCAATGTCTCAAATTCTTCTACGAATTGTCCAATATATAAAGGTCTCATCTTGATTTTCCAAAGTATCCAGGTCAATGCCAATTGAGCATATTTTAGAAGTTATAGCCTATGCTCACTTGGATACATATGAATCCATAGTCAAGTGTGTAATAAGGCTATTCTGAGGGGCACTAAAATAAATGTGAAGCCAATATTTAATAGTGGTGATTCATGCCCGTGAGTCTAGAAGATGGAAGCCCAGTTCAGCACAGAGGGGATAATAGGTAACAGAGTTAGGTAATCCAAGAATGCATTGCAAGAAGACTGCATAAATTTGATCAATCTCTTTATTGAAGCTCTGGATCCATACAGGAATTCCATACAGTAGGTGAGAGACTACTGTGGCATGGAAAATTCGAAGAGCAGCTGGAATGAACTGATTTCCTTGTCGGTAATAAAAATAGCTGAAATTCTGTTTTTAGCCAATAGGAGCAATTGGTCCGAATGGAAGGACCATTTTAAATTATAATGAAACAAAAACCCCAGATACCTAAAGGATCTGACTTGCTCAATTTCCCTCCCATCAATTTTCCACAAGTTGCATTTCCACACCTTGGAGAAAACCAGGATTTTTGTTTTCCCATAATTAATTATAAGAGAGTTTTGTTTACAATAGGAGGAAAACTTTCCTAAGACACCCTTAAGTCCTATTCTGGTGGTAGAGAGAACCACAGCATTGTCTGCATACAGTAAGATGGGTATAGATAGAGAATTCAGTTTGGGGGCATGTCCATCTGTTATTGCAAGATGTATAGGGAGATCCGATAAGAAAAGGATAAACAAAACTGGAAGTAATACGCATCCCTGCTTCATGCCCTTTGAAACTGGTATTTTATAGGTTAGTTGGCTGCAGTATATAATTTTTGCCTTTCCTTTCTTTTCTTCAAATAGTTTGCCAATCTCTTCATTGTAGAAGGCAAAACACACATACACAATACTACTAGAAGGCAAAAAACACACACACAATACTTTTAAGGTTGGCTAAGGAGAATAGAGTGAGATGGGGAAAATAGATTTATATCTACCAGTCCTGAAGAGATTCAGAACTGTCCAGAAGGTTAGAGGTATGTTGAAGAGCAAGGTGACCAGCGTCTTGGGTGTAAAGTTACACACACACACAATGTGGGTAGCTTGGGTATATTTATACCCACAAATGATACCTGTGGGTAGGCTGTTTTGGTTGCATCAAAGGAACAGTAGTGTTGATATTTTTACAGGAAGGTTCCCAGAGACCTGGACAAATGGTTAATAGCTCTCCAAGAGGGAGATCAAAGAATTTGGCAGAGCTTGATTGCTTTCCCAGAGCTGATAATATCTGTGGATGCCCTTTGATTTGCAGGTTGAAGAAGGGCTTCCAGGTGTTATAAATATGCTATGTGGGTGAATGAAGGAAGCAACATGGGGATAAAAGAAGTTACCATGAGGTGAGATGCTGTTTTCCTGAGATCCCAATTTTATAAAATATACATTACTTTAGGATGGGAGGGAACTATTATCAAGCCAGCTTCCTTTGATGAACCTCCAGATACTTCCCCCCAGGATGTGCCTGCCATTCATTCCTTGTCCTAGGCCAGGCTTATGGAATAGATTTAATTTCTATCTGGAGTGATTCTTATATGAAGGGTGTATGGCATTAATTCCTTTTGGAAAACCAACTGCCCTTCTCTGAGATGGCACTGACTGGTAACAATCCCCCCCCCCCCGAAGGGAAATATGTCAAGGTCATATCACCTTCATTTCACATAAGCCAACTGGATGGGATCCCAGAAAAAGAGTTTATGATATGACGGAATGATTGTGATATGAAAGGAAAGATGAAGGAGGAAGGCTATCCCTATAAAGAGATGTGTATGTTATGTTTTTCACAGATCAGAGTAACCACAGGAGAGGGACCATACCAATGTAACACTGAGGTACACTGAACAGAGGAATGAAAGACTAGATGGGTGGGCAAGAGACTGTCCACTTGAAAATCACCTGTTCTTCCCTCCCTCTCCAGTTTATGCATTCACAGGTGTAGCAAAGTGTGGGGAGAAGAAAGCCTGCAGTAAATGTTTGGCTGCCAGCCTCAGGAGACTTATTATGGGAGGGGGACTTGCCCACAATGTGACATCACCATGTGGGGGCAACACTGTAGTATTTGCCCAAAACTCTATTGTTTAACTGGAGCACTAGAAGTGATAACATGGTGTTAATGTGATGTGATCCCACCATTTCCCCAGCATTTCCACCAGCAGTGGGCAAACCCAGAGTAAGGTGGGAGGTCTTTTCCCAAAGTCAGAGACCTAATCTCCCTAAGTGGAAGCTGGGATCTCACTTTACCATTGTGCTTGTGATGACCATCAGATTCTACTTGTTGTTGTTGTTCAGTCGTACAGTTGAGTCCAACTCTTCACGACCCCATGGACCAGATCCCGCCAGGCCCTCTTGTCTTCCGCTGTCCTCTGAAGTTGGCTCAATTTCATGTTCATTGCATCTATGACACTGTCTAACCATCTCATCCTTTGCTGTCCCCGTCTTCTTTGACCTTCAATCTTTCCCAGCATCAGGGTCTTCTCCAGTGAGTGCTCCCTTCTCATTTGTTGGCCAAAGTATTTGAGCTACAGTTTCATTATCTGGCCTTCCAGGGAACAGTCAGGGTTGATTTCTTTTAGGATTGACTGATTTTATCTTCTTGCAGTTCAAGGGACTCTCAAGAGTCTTCTCCAGCACCATAGTTAAAAAGTATCTATTCTTCGGCGCTCGGCCTTCCTTATAGTCCAACTCTCGCAGCCATACAGATTCTATTACACACCTTTAAATTCACACCAGTCTTAGTATCCACATATCTTTTTCTTTTCTGGTATTCCTTAGCCTTTGAATCCAGGGTCCTAATATAATGGCATTTAGAACTTATCCACCCAGACTGCTGGCCTCTGCCATTTGAGCAGGTTTTGGATTTATTTATACAACCACTTTCAAGACAGAAAAATCCCTAGTTTGGTGTCACGGTTAAGAGTGGCAGACTCTACTCTGAAGAACTGGGTTTGATTCTCCACTCCCCTATGTGCAACCAGCTGAGTGACCATGAGTCAGTCACAGTTCTCGCAGAGCTGTTCTCTCAAGAGCAGTTCTCTCAGACCTCTCACAGCCACACCTACCTCACAGGGTGTCTGTTGTAGGGAGAGGAAGGGAAGCTGCTCTGAGACTCTGAGTGAAGGGCCGGGTATAAATCCAGCTCCTTCTCCTCCTCTTCTTCTTCTAGACCTCCCTCCTGTTTTCATACATTGGAGTGGTCTTCAGAACCACTTTTCCTAATATTTTTCTAGGTGGTACCATCTGGAAACTTATGCTTTCACAAGGGAAAATATGATGACTCAGGAGTCCCCAATGTATTGTCTGCCAGTACTTTCCTTGGTGCCTGCCAAGTGTTTTTAGAATATGGACTGGGCCAGATGTGGCTTTTTGAGATTTTTATTTATGGTATAATGAAGACAGTGGCTTATATAAAACACTTTACCTGTGCAAACAACTGGACGATATTCTAAAAACACAGTGGGAATATTCTGATGGAACATGATTGGACTACACAGCTAAAATGCTAAAATACTTTATGGTACTAACTTAATCTTCTGTTGAAGACATCAGTTCTTGTAAAATTCAGATGAAATTTGATAATTACATCAATTTTTGTTCATTTTTCAGAAATAATTTATATTTCTATCAAAGTATGGCCAGAATTTCTCTCTTACTGTGTACAGCTGCAAGGAGCTCTTGCCAGCATCAACTGTCTTAAAAAAAATAGTCTAGGTTGAAAATGGCTAGGCTCAAGGAGAAGGACTCTTGTAAAGGGATAGCAAGGAGCAGAAGCATATTTTTATTTTGCATATGTTCAAAATGCAAAATGAACACAGATGATACCATGAGAATTTCTTAGCTAGCTCAATATATATATTTCAATATATATATTTATTCGGCAATTGCCGATTGTTTAAATGTTTTAAATGTTTTAACAGTGTTAAATGTTAAATTTTAAATGTTTTAACTGTATATGAATCTTGGCACATTGTGCCAGGCAATGTGAGCCACCCTGAGCCCGCTTCCAGGGGCGGGCAGGTTATAAATATAATAAATAAATAAATAAATAAATAAATAAATACTAATTCTCTGTGTATGCTAGAAAATATTTTAAAACAATCTGTTAATTTTAAGAGGCATCGGCTCAAAATAGTGAAGACCTACTATCAGAACTATGCAAAGCCTCACTTCCTGCCATTTTGTGGTTGGCTCTGCCTCTTGTGTCAGCCATTTTGTGGTTGGCTCCACCTCCTATGGTAACCGTTTGTGGTTGGTTCTTCTGCCCCATGTGGCATTGATTTTGTGATTGCACCCAGCACTCTGTGTCAGAATTCCAAAGGTTGGGGACCTCTGTGAAGAAGAGAAGTCATATCACCATGATTTCTTTTTCATTTCAGAACTTGCTGTGGTGGTTGTTCACATGATTCAGCATAACCAATAAAATATGTAAAAAAAAATTCAAGCAAGACTTTCTTGGAAGGTGCACTTGAACTCTGTTCTAAGAGTTGCTATGAGTACTGGGAAAGCCATCTCAAGATTTTATTGCTCCTCTGGTGGCCAGTGTGTTCCCTTGGGAGTTAAAGTGTTTAATGCTAAAGTCTCTTGGCAGATGTTATTTGTTGCCAGGGTTTGGCTCAGAGCAGTAACAGACAACATCAGTGGACCACTATTAAAATCCCTATATAATATTTTGGAAATCCCTTGATGTGTGCCTAGAATAGCTCGGAGAGTCAAAGTTGGGGAAATGTCCTTTGAAACAAAGTCCTGGGACATGGCAAGGCATTCAAGAGGGGTGTAGCTATGGTGGGGCTTCTCAGGGTCACACCCCCCTTACTCATCAGCCATACCCCACAAGTCCTGAAGCCTTAATTCACTTTCACTTCCTTGTTCTTCGTTCCTTGTTCCGCAGTCATGAATAACTTCCTTGTTCCCTGGTCCTGATTTACTTCCTTGTTCCTCAGTCCTAAATAGTCTGTCCTGGCACCCCTGACCTCCCAGCTCTGCCCTCCCTTCCTGTTTTGATGCTTACCAGGTCTTTGAATCCCACACTAAGAACTCACTTGGCTTGGTGTAAGCCATCAAGGCAGCTGATGCAGACCTGGACCCCGGTAGACACTCTTTGTCAGACTGGCTTTCTCCACAATGAGCACCCAAAATGGCTCGTTGGGCAGGGGGGTTGGGTAGGGGTAGAAGAGCAAATAAAATTCAGACCTCTTTAAAAAGTGCCCAAAAGTCCTGTGGGGGGGAGTTTTGACGAAGAGCTACAAGTTGAAGAGGTGAGGAGTAGGGGTAGATGAAGAGAAAATGCAAATAAAATTCTTACCTCTTTAAGAAGTGCCCACTCTGTGTGTGTGTGTGTGGTGAAGAGCTACAAGTTGGTTATAGTAGGTCAAAACAGGGAAGCGTAATTGAGGAAGGGATACTCAACATTCAAAACGCTGATTTTGCTTGTGAATATTAAAACCAGGTTTTCCGGTCTCTATCAGCAATCTCTCTGGCTTTCCAGAATAAATGATTGGGGGGCGGGATAAAGAGCTATAACTACAATTCATATGTTTTTTAAATAGTGTCCAAAGTCATGGCTGGTATTTGCTCTAGAGAGAGTGGTAGTGTGGGGGAGGGGGTATTAGGTAAAATTCCATCAACTGGATTCCCACCTCCCTGTTTTCAACCTATCAGCTCAAGGACAATTTTGAGGCATCCAATAGCCTTGCAGCTCATGGGAGGGTTTTGAGCTGTTTCCTGGTAAAATTCCATCTGCTATTTTCTCCCTGTTTCCTGTTTTCAGTTTTAAATTCAGTTTTGGTGTTTTTATACTGGGGGGGGGGGCACATACTTCTTCCCTAGTTCTTTGTTCAGATCAACACTTTCTATACTTTCTTTCTGAAAATTAACATTGCTGATGATGTAACAGAAACAGTGAATAGACAAGAATTGATCTATCTTATTAGAAGACATCTGAGGGATTTTGATTACGAGAGTATATTGATTAGAGCTCGCAGAGTATGTTCATCTTTCTCAATAGGCATTATCCCTCCCACAAAAATGCAAAATTATTTATCTGAGTTAACTCATCCAAGGTACAAAAGGGCATTCATGCTTGTGCTCCTGAATGCCCTACCTTCAGCAGTGATGTTAGCAAGATTCAATGGAACTCCATATTCAGATAGATTCTTCAATATAACAAGATCAGTTTTGTGGATCATATTCTTTTTGACTGCCCCAAATTTTCAGATCAAAGAGCTGAATTGATGTCTCTATTAGTTAATCAAGACTATATATTTTCAGAAGCTAAATCATCTTAGTTACTCAGAGATAAACAAGCCACAGTGTGTGGCGGAATTTCTGACAGCTGTTGTTAAGTTACATGATAACTTTTGTAGTAATTTTTAGGCTTTCTTTTTGTTGGGTGACAGTCTGCTGTTTATGACTCTGGTTGTGAAAACAGTAAGCAAGAAATAAGTAATAACCAATAAAAAGTTTTATGGCACCTAAAAATTAAGAAATTTATTGCGTCATAAAGTTTCATAGGCCACAGCTTACTTGGCAGATGGATGAAAAGTTTTGCTGTTATTCGGTAGATATTTATACATCTATAGTATGGGGGAATGCTACAGACAGCAGAGGACCCAACATAAGAACGTAACAAGAACCATACTGGACCAGAACAAAGGCCCATCTAGTCCAGCATTCTGTTCACACAGTGGGCCACCAGCTACCTCTAAGAAACCCACAGACATGAAGACTGCAACAGCATCAACCTTCCTGTGCTCTCCAGCAACTGATTTAAAGAGCCACACTACTTCTGGTACTGGAGGGAGTAGATATCCGCCATGATCAATACCCATTCATAGCCCAGTCCTCCATGAATTTGTACACTCCCCTGTTAAAGCCTTCCATGTTGGTGGCCATGACCACATCCTTTGGCAGCAAGTCCCACAAATTAACTATATGCTGTGTGAAGAAATGTTTCCCTTTGTCTGTCCTCAATCTTTCACCCTTCAGCTTCAGTAGATGACCCTACATTCTAGTATTATGGGAGAGGGAAAAACTTTTCTCTGTCCACATTCTCCATGCCATGCGTAATTTTATAAACCTTTATTGTATCTTCCTTTTCTTGCCTTTTTTGTAGGGTGAACTTCCCTATCTGTCTATCCCAGTTGCAATTTTGGCCAGGATGGAATTTGCCTTTTTCACAACAGCCTCACACTGGTTCGACATTTTCTTTAAGCTATTCACTACCTCCCCAAGGTATTTTTCTTGGTTTGTTGATGCCAGCTCAGATTCTATCAGTGTGTCTGTGTCAATGATATGCCTGATCAGAATGGGCCATTGCCATATTGTCTAATTGTTGGGGGGCTTTTTCATTAGGATTTACCAGGAAAAATCCTATTGATTAATAGCTTTGCTGGAATTACTTTTCTTCAAATATTCATTACATGCTTTGTGTTAATTATGAAACTGTACGAGGGGAAAAATGGGGAGGAAGTAAAAAAAAAAAAGGAGACAAAATGTGGCCACAATGGGAAAATGTGTCATAAATTGTCCTGCCAAGTTCACTCACTGAGAACTTGAAGCTTCAAAGTAATTCTTAGTTGCACAAATCTAAGCTGGCATTTGAACCTATGTCAAAATGAAGTCATTGTTCAGGTTGGATTCTCCTTCAGCCCGGCCTCAGAAAGATTACAATAAATTCTTTTGGGACATGGTCCATGCTTGTACACCCACACATCCTTTCTCCCACTTTTAAATGCTTTGAAATAAAGCCACCAGAGTCTTCTTTTCAATGCTTTCATTCCTTGTAGAAGAAGTCCCTTTAGGCTTTAGTCAACATGAACTCTTCCTACCTGCTCCCCTCTATCATCTGGTGTCTTCTTTTCCCTCTCAAATATGGCACAATTTCATTTTCACACTTTATTTAAATTATATTATTTCCACCAATATTTCCCCCTTAAAAATTATCTTCATGATGAACTTAATGAGCAGATTCTGGCTCACTGAAAATAAATGTATGCACCACACAAATAAAATCATAAATGGTAAGCTGTTTTAATTGTTCACCATGTTCATTGACTCTAGCAAACTGTTCACTCAGCAGCTGTCTAAAATGAAAGACATACTATTGGCTAAAGGAAAGCAATTCCCTGAGAGTCATGAAATATATCACATGCATTTTCTTTAGAAGCAAACTGTTAACAACAACAAAAAAATGCACACCAATTGGGAAACATTGCTGACATGCAACTGACCTACACAGTTGTACGCTTTTACCAACTTCTGTATGTCTGGTTGTACCTTTAAAATTCAGAGTATCACCTATGATAAATCAGAATTTATTTTGTTTAAGGAAAATATTGCCAGATAGCAACTGCCACTTAGGAAATTAAATTTAATTTCCCTTTGAGACTAATTAGCTGTTAGCATCTCAGCTCTCTTTATGCATGTAATTAATGTTTCTCATCAAATGTTTCTTTACGAGGTCTGAAGAAGATACTGTGGGCTTTGCCATCAAATATTAGTCTTTCTTTTCATGGAAAACTTTAGTTGGAATAAATTGTTTGCTGTGTTATACCCCCAGGATTTTTCAATGCAAATTTAAGATAATGTAAGGGAAAACTCACCAAGCATCTACCTCACTTGAGGTTTCTTGTTTGGACCAAACCTATCTGCTGAATTGTCAACATTTAAAAGACTAGAGAAAGACTGGAAAATGTATCCAGGCATTAAAAACAGAGCTGTAAAGTGCCAGCCTCAGTGTGCAGTCAGGTCACACAGCACATCACTTAAGCATGAAAACACTCATATCATAATGATTAAAGCTTATGCACATTGAAATGGTGCATAAACCCTCCAGAGTTATCAGTGCTATAAAGATCAATTTGCTTCTAGGCTTAGTTCCTGTTCTTCCTTTCTTTTCTAAAACCTTTGTTATTATTAGACAAGGCATATTTCATTTCCAGTTAAAGATACGCATACAGTACAACTTTATAAATCTAGCTGATATGGGTGTCAGTTAGGGATCATCAGTGCCTTGTAGATGACAGGGGTAGGTGTTGGTGGAATAATGCAGCTGAAAAGTCTAGATTGTGAACAAAGCTAAAAAATACCATTATTCTATACATTGACAGTTATTAATCGGATGGGATTTTGAGGCCAAAGAGAAAACTCCATGTTTCACTGGGGGTTTTGTTCATTTTTTTTCTTTGCCTATTACACTATTTGTTCCAGGCACCCCACCAATGGAGACACAAGACAACATCTTGAGTCTAACTAGTTTATTTAAGTAGTTGGCCTATGTCATACTATTAAATACACTGACATATTTAAGGGGGTAAGCTGTGCTAGGCAGCCTTATGCAGGTTATTGGGCAGAACCATCCTGATTCCAAACTTGGCTAGTGTCTTCTGCCAGCCTTGCTATTCACTGCCTGTACTCAATATGCTGACGGGTGTCCAGCCATAGCCATGTGGCACTTGATGAGCCACATGGCCACTACCAGGTTCAGAAAGATGTTGCTGAGCATTAAAGGTGTTCAGTTTCCAGCTACACTGTGCCACATGACCAATGATGCACCATTCCAGACACATCCTCCCTCCTGATGTTTCAGGGTGCTTGCCAATCATCCATACCTATAGCATGAGCAACCCACCCTATCTCTGCAAAACTAGTTATGACCAAAACAGTCAGCAACCAGGCCTATTTAGTCCAACCTCTACTTATGATATCACAAAGCAGACAAAAAAGGCCCCCCTACAACCAATCTAGGGAAAACTCCCCAAATCCTTTCTCAGCCTCAATGGCGATCAGCTAATCCCATGATGCCTCAAAGGGAAGGGTGGGTAGCTCAGTAGCCAGCAGAAAAAGCCTGGCTAAGGGAGGCATGGTCATAACATATGCTTGTAGACTGCAATTCCCCGGTTGATCCTTGTGCTCCATTTGAATTCAAGGGGACAAGGCAAATTGATCCCTGGCTTAATTCCCAGGAATTCCATGTGCCCCAGGCACCACACAAATTATGATGTAAAACAACACCTTGGGTTTAACTAATTTATCTAAGTAAATTGACATCATACTATTAAATATGCTGACATATTTAAGTGGTCAGTGTGGTAGGCAGCCTGACTCTAGCTGCCTCATAGATATCAGAAAATGGTTACCTTTACTACCACATGTAACCCATCTCAGTTCTACAGTTCTATTCCATACTATGACTATACTTCATTGCAGAGTTTGGTGCAGAAGTCTCATTTGCTGGATGACCTTGGGCCAGCGAACACACTCTCAGCATAAGAACTATTGTTAAGAAAACTTCTCTTTTAATTTCCTTACCCAATTCCTCTCTGAAATCCAACAATCCATCCCCCCCCTTTATTTAGGAATGTGTAGTTTGTTTTGAATCAATTATGCTTTGATCAAAAGAGAAGTTCAAAGAGAAGAGGGTCAGGAAGGGAGGTTTTGCGGGGGGGGGGGGATCAGAATTTCACTCTACAGATGCTCAAAGGTAATCAATGTCATCCTAAACCTTCCTATCATCCTGCTGGAGCACCATTTTGTGGAGTGTGACATTAAGGGAGTGTGGGGGGGGGGACCTGCAAGGGCTGAAATTACAAAAGGGGACAGAGGGGTGCAACAGAAAGGGAGGCTTGTGCAATTCATCACTGTTTCAGTTCAGTTGCATATTTTTCTTTCTTTCTGTGCATGCATGTGCATTGATAAAACGCTCCAAAAAGGCAGTCTTGATGTGATAGAACATATGATAGTGTCTAAGCTGTGATCCGATGACAGGCTTAGCGCAGTCTGGCTGCACCTCTAATTAATTCCAATTAATTAATTGTAACACAGGGTTTTGATCAGACACCTTACCCTTAACCCGCTTTACCACACGTTCACCCTGTGGTTGATCAATCAGATGTGGCAGCCACAGAGTGGGGTGGTTGGGCAGCTTTTTTAATTATATGTCTTTTGAGCATGCACATAAGCATGTTTTGGAAGCAGTGCTTCAAACTCCTGGCAGGATGATGGTGGCTGGTGGTCAGTGGAATTGCTGGAGAAGGCTGCTGGGACATGTAGTGCAGTGGGGGGGGGAAAGTGTTTTTGAAACTATGCTTCCTGCTGTACCATGCTGTACAGTGGAATTGAGCCCCCAAGCAATTTTTAAGGTGAATCCCTGGTTACATGTGTATGGTGAGTTGTGTCAGGGAAATCCCCAACCTCACATTACATGTCTCAGGAAATGCGAGTCTTAGATGCCTCAGGGTACTTGCCAAATGCTGTATCACAGTACAGAAACCTGCCCAAATTCCTGCTAACAATTATAGTATAATCAGTGCAGAAAGCAGGCCAAAATTCATGTATCCTAAACCAGTGTAGAGCAGGCAAAAAAGAGGTCATATTGAACATCAATCTGAAGGAAGCTAAAAAAAATCCTGATCAGTTTCTTCACAATGACCAGCTAATCACACATCATTCCAAAGTAAAGGTGAGCGGGCTAGCTAACAGAAAATCTACAGAATGGTGCCAGCTACATTAAATAGCTGCTCAGACTCTCTGTTGCCCCTAGTTGTCTACATACAAACCAGCAAACAGGCCAATGCTTCCCCAATACAGATCTTGTGCTCCATTCAAAAGAGGGGGGGAGGCTGCCACAAAACTGCACCACAGCTGTGTAGGCTGTGACCTGCTTTTTTCATTTCAAGTCTGATAGCTGCATCTAGGTTCTTGTCTTTATTGTCTGCCTTTAGTTGCTATTGCCTTATACTCACCCCTTACTTTGGCATCCCTCTGTTAGCATGGAGGAGTTCCTTTGGCGGGGTCTTCAAGCATGTGTAGCAGGCAAACTATAAGTCTTTCCTATTTGTGTTCTGTGCAAATATTTGAATGCTTAAACTGAGAATTGCCTACTGTCTATTGCCATGGGAAACATTGTAAAGGTACAAAAAAGAGTATAGCAAGTTTCTTGAGGACATCTTTCTTCCATAACTTCAAACAGTATTGAACTTAGTACTGCTTTACACACAAAAATCAGGAACCATCTCTCATCAGAAATAGATGAATTTGGGGACTTCCAGTGATGGCGGCGTGCTAGAGCAGACTCACCTCCCAGAACTCTTGGGGGTGAAGCTGCGCTCCAGCCGAAGGAGGGTGTGCAGAGGTTCATCACCCCCCCCAGAGACCCTGTTGAAGGGACTCTGACCATGGAACTTCTGAGAGAGCGCCTCTTCGGTGGCAGAATGCCAGAGAATTGAGGCACCTCTCTGTTCCAATGGTTCTCCGTGCTGAGAGATCAAATGGACTTAAGCAACGCTAACCGGGGTAAGTGCAGGAGATTGAGTGTTTAAAACCGAAAGTAAACGAGGTCTGAGGACCACTTATGAATGTGAGTTGTTTAAACGTTGATTAAAGAGAAAAGAAAGCTCCCCACCCTAACTACGCAATAGAGAATTAGACGAGCGGGGGAGGGATGCCTCCCGAGTGCATGAACTTTTGAGCAAATGAGGGGGGAACGGAAGAATAAGCAGTTAAAACTGTTAAGAAGTACTTACCAAGGACTTCTGGTTTGGCTTCCGCGAATGGCGGACGCAACCTCGGGACGCTCCCGAGGGCATCTCGCCCGCCCACGGCCAAGGGGGGAATCCGCGTGAGCGGAGACCCAGATGAGCCCCAGATGAGGGGCTCTGACCCGGGGCGCACAGGCGGGGACCTCTTTCTCGGCCGAATGGTCGGAAATTGAGGCGCCCACCATGCCCCAATGGACCTTGCCGCGTAAACGACCCCGTACGGGGTTTAGCGGAGTCGCCTGTGGTCACCGAGTGATGAAGCGAACAAGCAATGAAAAAGAAAAAGAGCGGCTAAAACCGTGAGTTGTCAGATGTGGAGAAAAAGAGTTAAGCGCGTCCCTCCCCCACCGAAAAGTTTTAAGGGAGGAGGAGGAGAATCCTTCACTCTCGCAAACAGAGTTCCCTAGCGAAGAAAAAGGGGGGGAGAACGAAGTGTGAGAAAAGAAGTGGTTCCTTTTGGTGCATTACGAGAAAAGGCTAGAAGATTCCCGTTTTTAAAATACGTTGTACGAACTTTAATAAAAGTTAAAAAAAAACCCCCCAAGATGTCGGATCTGGACTGAAAAATTAGCGAACAAGAAAGGAGGAGCTTCCGGTGTGGGCGTTTCATCTTTTGTTTGAGCCGGCTGTTTAATAACCAGATTGCGAGTGACTGTGACCTTGACTGGGAACTGTGAGAAAACCGGAGGAGGAGATGAGAAGCCGGGGAAGAGTAAGCAGAAGAAGTTCCTTCTTGAATCTGGAGGCGAAGCCAGCTCCTAGAAGATCGGTTCGAAAAGCGTTTGAAAAGATTTTACTAATAGAACACCACTGGGACACTACTAATATATTAACATAGATAATGGGTTTAACCGGTTTGAAGAAAGAAGTTTGACAACACACTGAAGAAGCCAAAGAAGAAAATTTTAATAATACTAACAGATTAATATACTAATCAAAACATCACTCAGCTTTCTCTTGATCCCACTGTATACCCTCCTTTTTTCTAATTAAGCGAAATATCTCTCCTTTTTAGGAGAGGGAATAAAGCTTTTAAATAAAATAAAATAAAATAAGTACTTACCAAGGAGTGTTCGAGCGTTTAAGCACATATTCAGAGACTTTCAAAAAGTTTGTGAAAGTAAACAACCCGAAAAACATGGCGGGAAGAGAGTGGAAAAGGAGAAACTTTTGAAAGCGAAAGGAATTGAGTACCCAAAGAAACCAGTTAAAGGGCAGTATGTCCCTTTAACAGGAATGAACACTACAAACGTTTAGGGTAAGAGTTTTTTATTGAAATTGTTAAATAACCTTGGCAAATGCATTGTTAGTATGAAATGAATTATATACATGACCACAATGATCTGATATGAAATTTTATTGTAGATTTATGAAGAACCCATTTGAAATATTTGTGACTGTATGAGGGCATTACTTTATGTATGTATTCGAGTGATTTTTAATTACAATTATGATTGTAGCAAGGTAAATTGTTCTGAAATAACTGTAAGAATGTTTCTTGTTAGGAGTTTTGATGTGTGAGGAAGTCGTCATGAAACGGAACACTTACTCCGGGGAATTTCGTCCATCACCTATAGATTATCTGGAATACACAATGTTACTGTTATTGTATATTTTGTAATTTTGTACTCACTTGGAAGATTATTAGTATTACAATTAACTAATGACCAACAAAGATCAAAGTTGCAAGAACATACTCATCCAAGTTGCTTGGTTAGTTCAAAATATACTATTCTGCCACTGCCATTTGTTTCGAACCTTACTATGTCTGCTAGAAGAGTTGCAGCTGCTGTAATTACCACCTGTAAAAAAGCACAGCATTTGTAAGAAGGGGTTCCTAGGCTGCGATTATACGCACAATTAGACCCGACATAGGCGTGAATGCCAGGCAGATTTAAAGGATGCGATCAGACAACAACATCTGGGAAGCATCCCGCAGCGATCGGCAACCCATTCTGCTCTGCCGCATAAGCAAAAGACACCGGGGAAACTCCAGTAGTAAATGGGTTGTGACACGGATGGACTTTCCCCTGTCTGATCGCTCCAGCACACTCTCATGCCGTCGGGATGGTCTGATCAGGCCATCCCAACTCCATGCCATTGTTTTTCCCCCCTTCACAGTATGTGCATCATCGCAAACTCCATAGGGAGCCCTCAGTGCGGAGGTGTGGTTCATTGATTCCTTGTTTAAGTGCATGGACAACAAATGGCTTTAAAAAAAAGACTCACTCGCAGTTGCATCTGATCACACACTGATGGGCTGAGCCCGCAGCTTCAAAGGGAGGTGTGATCTCACAAATGCAGGTCAAATTCATCCAGAGGAAATGGCCTCGCTTCTGGAGGAAATAACCCCATTTTATCTGACGCGTGTGACCACACCCATATTTTATCAGAACATTTTTCTCCTGAGAGCAAGTGATCAATGATAGATGTAGTGGAATAGGTCAACCTGTCATTGAGCAATTATTCTACCAGGGAAAAAAGATGATATAAAATTTTGTCTTCAAAATAATGAATATTTAGAATTCTGGTGCATTACTCCATCCACAGAATGCAGTGCCTAAGTACAGATGATCCAGTCCATCCAGTCCATACAGTACAGCCCCACAGTAATCAATAGAGCCCATTGTTTTCTGTTCCACACCTACCAAGATGCAAACAGCACAAATGATAAGCCAGAAACCAGAGCATGTCTTCCTTGACTGTGAATATGAAGATCCTTTATACCAAGTCAAACTGTTGGCCCAGGCTGCTCCCACTGGCCATGACTTCCATGATCTCAAACAGAAAGTTCTTTCTCATCATGCACTATCCTTACCAAGAGATGCTTAGGATAATTCCTGGAATCTTCTGCATGCAAATCCTGTGCTGTACTATAGAGTCAGAGCTCCTACTCAGTCTGTCCCCATTTTGCCTTTTCTCATCCCTTGATTCAAGATTTCAAGTATAAGAACAAGGATCAGGAGAGAGAACTATGACAGTGCTTATGTTGCTTGCATGAAAAAGCAATCCAAGGATGCCAAGAAAAACAAGAAAGTGCTCTTCTTTTTTTCCACTTGGCAATGGCAGGCTGCATAATTACAAAGACTGATTCTTTCAGGAAGCCTTCCATTTCCTCAGTGAAATGAACAATGAGAACAACCCAAAAAAACCCTGGAACCCTTTTGTTTTTCAAGTGTTCATTCACAGGCCCACATGCAGACTTCATATATTCCTCACCATGCACATCTAGAAGTATAATAGCTTTTTGCAACCTTGGGCCATTTTGCAGGGCCCTTGCCACCTACACTCAACAATAAGGGGACAAAATTGAAGAAGCTTTTTAGCTTTTATAGCGTATTGATTTTTATATTTTCTGATGTATTAGAGCAATTTTTCAAATGTATCCGCCTTACCTTGATATCTTGAGTGTAGGGAGAGGATTTCACATTTATTAGCTTTGCGCTCTCTCTCTCTCTCTCTCTCTCTCTCTCTCTCTCTCTCTCTCTCTCTCTCTCTGTGTGTGTGTGTGTGTGTGTGTGTATCAGTAGAAGCCCTTCAGCATTATCTGAGGGATATAAACGGTTTTGGTTAAAAAAAAAATCAATCTTCAAACTAAAATGCAGAGGTTGTGTGCAAGTGTTACATAAAAAGCAGGCAACAAGGAATACACTTTCCCAGCTAGGTAACAAAGATGGTTTTTGAAAGTAGACTCTTGAATTGCCGTTGAACTCACTGAAGCTCAATACTTTTCAAATAGAAAAGTTCTATCTTAATGGAGGGCATATAATGCAGTAAATACTTTTTTATTATCTCTGATCAACCGTGACAGCATTAAAAAAAACCACACGAAACAGTATACCAGAAGCATCACCTCCAATGGTAGCACTCTTTTCTCAGAGCTTGGGCAATAAGGGGAAAAAACCCTATGAAACATTTCATGGTCTGATGGTTTTTGGTGTTGTTTTTTTTTGTCTGAGTGTTGAATTTTTTAATGCTATAATCAGTACAAAAATGTACCCTACTGCTTACAACACACAGGACTGCAACACAGTGCCTTTCCCTTTTTCACGCAGTGGGGTTTTCCCCCCTGTTTTTCAAATGCTATTTGCAGCTAATGATGTTCTCTGCCTAACACACTTCCTTTTAATTGCCTTTAACATCTCGGTTGGAGATTAGTATCCTCCACCCCATGGGTACAAATTTGAACAAAAAAAAATCATTAAACCAAGCCCCAGCATCTTTACTTTGCTTTTGTGTTAGGACCAGATTCTTCCCACATATTGGGGTCACACACATCAAGGGACATCAGCCAGTAATTTCTTTATGAGTATTCTGATCTGCAGGATATGTTGCAATCAGAATGGAAATTAGTAAAATGTCTTCAGCCCACAACTAATATTAAAGTTTTCAAATTCATTTGGATATTCTGCTTTGTACTCAGCAATATAAGAACTTGTCTTCCTCAGTCATTAATTTTGTTTCATCATATTAGACTAGCTGCTAATGGAAAGGTTATTGGGGATATTTAATGCACTCATTCAAGCTATTGTATTTCATTTTTCATAACAGTTTTACTGGGATATTTTAGGTTACTGTATAAAAAATTGAGCCAACTACATATGGTCTTGTTTGTTAGTTCATTAATAACCTATTTTTCTCATTCAGAATCCAGGAATATTTCTTAAGAAAATGCAATAGAGGTCAGCATAGTACATAAATAACCAGTGTAATAAATCTAGTTTATGCAATTAAAGAGCAATGAAATAAAAAGGTATAATACACTCAATAAAGAGGATTTCACAATTAGAGATTCATGAAATAAAGATAGTATAATATGTCCAATAAACAGTACAGTATAAAGGGATAGGGGGGGAATTAACTGTCTATAATCTTCACAGGCAATTAAAATCACAACCCTATTATCTCTATAAAATGTGCTCTCTTACACAATTCCATTTTACCACATACCTATTCTCTTTATAAAAATACCTTCCTAAACAGTTCTGTTTTACCCATTCTGTGAAATAATAGAAGAGGATAAGACTTCTTGACCTAGTCAGGTATATAGTTCCACAAGGTGGGAACCACACAGAGAATGCTGAGATATGGGCAGGTATTATTCTTACTTTTTTCAGGGTCACACTTTCAGAAGGCTTTCCCCGATGAGGAAAAATCCACAGTGGAGCATGTGGAGGGAGATGGCTCTGTAGATGTTTGGTCCTGGGTCATGAAGAGCTCTGTTGGTAATCAGCACCTGGAACTGAACCCTGGAAATATTTGGTAGCCAATGGAATGACTGTAGAAGTGGCATAAAATGAATGCTTAACTCCTGGTAGTAAACAAGCTTTAACTTTCTGTACTAGCTGGAGTTTTCAGGATGTCTTCAAGGACAGGTCTGTGTTTAGTGTGTTACACTGGTCTGACCTGAAGATTGCATAGTATGGATCCACATGGCCAAATCAGCTACATAAAGATCAGAAATGACCTTCTGCACTAAATGAAGATGGAAGAAAGCATTTTTACAGTTGAATTAACTTGCTTCTCCATCAATAATGCTATAACCACTTAGTATGAATTAGAATGAATTGGCAAGAGACAGCTGACTCCTGTCAAATGTGTAAAGTGAAATACTGTCCAAACCCTGTTTTGTCAGGATTAAGTTTTAGCTTGTTCACATTTAACCATTTAACTGCGGCACTAAGCACTGGCTGAGGACAGCTACAGAAGTATCAGGTGATCTAGACAAAATGTAGAGCTATGATTCACTCCTCAGTGTATTGATGGCACCCAATTCTAAGTATCACTACCATGGACTTTGCTTAGAGATTGAACATAACACTGATCCTTGTGGAATCCCACAATCAAAATACACACTGCTGGTTTCTGATAGCAATTGTCTGAATCATATCTGAAGGAAAGGATTTAAACCACTCTAGAGAACATGATGTAATACTTATTTCTACCACCCGATGTCTCAGGAGGATGGCATGGCACATCATATCAAAGGCTGATGATCGCTCCAATAACAACAAAGAACACAACCACTTTCTACATCCCACAGACTGGCCTAAAACCTGATTGAAAGGGGTCTAGATTTAGATGCATTATCCAGAAAGATTTGCAGTCACTCAGCCACCACTTTTATAGTTATATTGCCCAGGAAGGACAGATTAGAAATCGTAATGAGTTTAAATCTATTTTAGATGCCATAAATATTGTATATTGATTTTTATTTATTACTCTTTATTATAGTGTGACCTATTGTTCCTTTGTATTGATTTAATTGTTTGCATAGTATGGTGAATATTTGCTAATTGTCTTTGTAATGTTTGTACTTATTTGAAGTTTCTCAAACTTTTTCTGTATATTTATTTGTTTGTGTACCTTAATAAAGTTTGGAAAAGTTTTTTAAAAAATAATCATGTGAAACTACCCACAGCATTCTTATCCAGTCGTCGTCCTCCTCCTCCTCCACCCCCTCCTCCTCCTTCTGTAATGGATGTATAATCACCTCTTTTAGCAGCTGAGGGAAAATGCCCAAAGTCAGTGATTGATTTGTAATGGACATCAGAGACACAGACCTTAACTTCCCCCAGACTCCCCTTTCTTTTTTGCCTTGGCTAGGCTGCCACCACTCAAACCGTGCCCTGTTCTTTTGCACTGTGGCTTGAGGCCCAGATAGAGGCTACATGTGTGCATGTGAGCTGCTACACACACACCCATCACAGCAGCGCAGGAACACTGGGAAACTATAGCAGAACATTAAAAAAGAGTTACAGAAGCAAGGGTGCTTAGTTGTACAAGTCACTGATTTTACATTGGAATTTTATTTTGAGAAATGGACACAAGCAAAAGTAAGACTCTGAAACAGAGGCAGGTCAAGGCAAATTTAACTTTATTTTTTCCCCATTCCCTGGCTTTTCACTCAGAGTATGCTAAACTTTCCCTTTCTCCCTACCTTGTCCATCTCTGACCTATTCTGAATTGGGGCTGAGTTTTCCCTGGTTTCCATCACAGCCCATCGATCTGATCATAAAATGGTACACATCCATGAAGTTTATGGCCCAACTCAGAATATCCAAATCAGTGATCCAACTTGCTTCTTCCTGGCAAGTGAGCAAATAGTCCTCATCATTGCACCCATTTTTCTCTATAAAGAGAAACATCTCCTCTCCCAGGAAAGAGGGTCAGCGCCTCTTGTATGTTAATCGAAGTATCCTGCATTCCTCTATCATAATACTGGCTTTCACAGCCCCTGACATCCTGCTGACATCTGTCATGGTAACCTAGTCAAAATGATCCATAAACAGACCTGATGGTATGCTAGACAGCTCACTGCCAGAAGTGTATTACAAGCAGTGTCCAAATCAGACCATATTTAAGACATCTTGTCAGTCACTAAAAAATCAGTTCTTGAGAATTTAGGTGTGTTCAGCAGGCAAAGAACACTTTAAAAAACTACTACATGTTAGTAGAGAAGTAAAACTTATTTTCCACTATCACTGCCACCTCATAGACCTCTCAATGGGTTCTATAGCATGTTCTACATGGGTTCTATAGCATGCTTCCCTCCAAGTTTTTTGCCAGACATCTCCCAGTTTTCTTTAAGTCTCCCAGTTCCAGGGCACTGTAGGTGTCTTATTTACAAAAGGTCAACACATTAGGCATTTACATTAGGGGTGAACAGATCTATTTCTCTTCTTTTCACATTTTTTTAAAAATCAATGGTTTTAGTTTATACATTTAGTATACTATAATGCATACTAAAAGTATACATATTGTATACAATAATGTATAATGCTGATTTATGTACAAAAGAAAAAAATGCCAATGGGAGAAAAATTAAATAGTGTGATTTTTTTTTTTAAAAAAAGCATACATTTGATTAATGCAAGAGAAAAACAAAATTGAAACATTGGGGGGGGGGCTGGATTCAAAATAATCTCTAATTGTACAGTGTTTTCAGTTGTGCAAAGTGCTTCTCATACAGTGGGCTTGGATCCACAAGAGCATTTCTGTGGTCAGAAGGCCTTCTGCCCATGGAACTTGACGGCCTTGCCTCTCCCCTCAATCCAGTCCCAAACACCTCCGGGATATTCTTCCTGATGGGTTTCCAGTTCCCTTGAAGCTGTATTCCAAAAGGCATGTGGGGCTGCAGGAGAGGGGTGTTATGAAAGTCACAGCCCTTGGGCAGAAATCATTCCACCTGAGCAAACACTTGAGTGTATACTAGTTGTTAACTTTATTGTAAACCTTGCATCAGCCTGTCACACCCATGGCACTTTTCCCCTGGGGAAAAAGGGGCAAAGCCCTATTGATAGCAGCAACCCAGATGCAGAGATGAGAAGGAAGCCATGTGAGCTTACAACAGCAAGGGAGGAGCAGCCAACCAGAAGGAGGGGGAGGGGGAAGATTAAGATTTATACCCCGCCTTTCACTCAGAGTCTCAGAGTGGCTTACAATCTTCTTCTCTTCTTCTTCCCACAACAGATACCCTGTGAGGTAGTTGGGGCTGAGAGAGCTCTGAGAGAATTGTGACTGACCCAAAGTCAGTCTGGCTGGCTGCATGTGGAGGAGTGGGGAATCAAACCCGGTTCTTTTAAAACCTCCCCCGACCACTCCGGGATCTTGCCATTGGCCCGGGGAGGGAGGTCCTGACTTTCCTGCCACTCGCCAGACCCATGCCTTCCCACCGTCAGGCCACCTCCCCCGCCCAGCCCTGCAAATGGCGAGCCACTTTGACTCGGGGCCTTCCTGCTTGTCAACTGAAGAATTCCATTTGAATCCCCTGTCACTCAAGGTTCTCAGACCAGGTTAAAGCCTTAACCATTTACTGTCCGTCACAGAATTTAAGAACAAAATATCCAGAAAATTCATGTACTGAAGAGAAATTATGTGATGTTCTATTCAGATGAAGTGGTGATCACATGGGTCAGGAGAACTGTGGGTAGTGTGTGTTCCCAGTACACTTGGTTGGATACTCCCCCCCTCCAATATAATAATTTGCTAGAGTTTTCTGCAATTTCCCTTTCCCCCCCCCAGCATAAGCAATATCTTTGGGCCTTCTATCACTCTACAAAATATACAGTACTTGATACAAGAAAAAATTAGAGACATTCTTTCCACAAAGGCAATGTAATTGAGCCCGTTCTGGGGAGGGCGGGATATAAATTGAACAATAAATAAAATAAATAATGTGCCTGATCTTATTTAGGGAAATAACATCTTTGCTCTATGGCTACATCCCCTCCCCTCACTCATTCCTAAGGTGTCTTTAGCATTGTTGTTGATGTTATCTAACTAAAAGAGGACAGCATGAAGATCACAAAACCAGTAAGTTGAATTTTGTCATGCATGTTATTGAGGAATGTTTGCTCAGATAGATGGAGTCTGATGTATGTGTTTCAAGCAGATAAAAATATTATGTATAGAGTGAACTAAAGCTGAAAAGAGCAGTGATGCATGAAAGCTTCACTGATGGGGTCATTTTAAAGATGTGGTATCAGTTTTTCTAATAAGCTAATGTAATGTCCAATAACCTGATTAGGCCCATTGATTAATAGAGCTACTTAAAATGCAACACTATTAAAAGTCGTATTTATTTCCTAAACTACCAATAATTAGCTTCTCTGATAATTAGCTTCTCATTGCTGTTTGTGACATGGAAAATGAAGGTGCAGTAAAATAACACAAAGTGATGGCACAGGAAACTGGGTCATATCTGTGGTACAACACAAGCTTATTGAGCTAATTTTAATAACTTAGGATCCTCCAGATGAGGAAAGTATTTTTACTTTTCACATGTTAGATAAAACTGAAGGATACAACCTGATATACCTTTAGTTAATGTTATCTGCTAATATTTTATTGGACATGTTATTGGAGTTCTAGCTGTGAATTTTTATTTTTGTGGTGTTATGGGTTGGTTATGTTTGCTGCATTATGGCTGCGGAGTGGAGTGGGATGTATGCCTAGGGTGATTGGAAGACCAGGGTTCACCTTTCCATGTGGGACTGAGTTCCCTAAATCTGGGTGAAGGCTTCCTGCCAGCAAATGCAGGAAGGGTTAAAATATTGGAAACATCCATTAGTCTTTGTTTAAATGCTGGAAGTTGGATTCCCCTGCATGGAGCAGGTGGGGCTCAGGATGTGCATTTGTTCCATAGACATTCAGGGGGATATCAGAGGTAGATCTTCTGTATTGTTTAGTTCAGTTTAGTGTTATATTTTTCCTGTTATTTTCCTTAAATCTCTAAACCAGTAGGCATGATAGATTGTTTTCCTTGTCTTGTGTTGTAACTTAGCCTGCAGCAATGCATTCTTTTCCTGATTAATAGGGCAGACTGTGATTCAAAGTCCTCCTTGCATGCCTTAGAACATTAATTCATTATAAACATGCTTAAACATGCATGCACAGAAGAGCTGAAGTAGCTGCAAAACTCTGCCCTTTGTACTTACTCAGAGGCAGCCTTAATAGTGTCCCCAAGTTCTGGTAATGTGGGAGGCTGGATTTATAACTTGGGGTGGTGGCACAAAGAAGAGACACATTTTACATGCAAACAAACAAGCAACAGGCACATAAGCACTCACAGACCTAGGGCAAGTTTATAACAGGATGTGGTGATTTAAAGAATGAATTAATCTCTGTAAGAAATTTAACTCTTGAATATTGATAAACTGGCATCTTTAAAATCAATATTTGTTCTTAGGGTTTTTTGTCTTTAAGTAATTAGAACTATTTTGGGATAAAAAAGTCAATTAAATACTATCAAAGTAATATTAAAGGAGGCATAAAAACCTGCAGTTGTGTAATACAGAAATTCAAAACTCATCTGTAGAACTCTCTCTTGGACACCTGGCACCATCTTTGTTGTATTTAAAGCACGATTCTGTTTGTGCTTTTTGTAGTTTAGTTGCTGATGTTTGTACTCCTCCACTTTTGTTTTAATTATCCATACCCTAGGATAATAAAGCAAGCAAAGCTTGCTTAAAGTTTGTACTGTGATTTTAATTGTCTTAATTACTAGAACTCGGCTTTTGTTATTATTGTAATTTACATTTATTGAGTTGGATCCTTTGGAAGTGCTTTCTTCCAGGAGAAGACTTTTTCCTGATGCAAAAGCATCTTGCTTCAGAGAAGGTTCCTCCTGTTGCAAGAAGTAATCTCTACTAGTGGAAGAGATCCATGGGGTCCAATCCAATATCAGTTGGATGGCAAGGTTGTTTTTTTAAAAAAATAAAATAAATGAATACATTGTTGTAACTCTGTTTAAAGAGGACAGATTCATAGCCAAATTTGTTTTTATGAATAGAATTAGCACTGTTGCTATTCTGTTATCAGGAGTGTTGTAAGAACACTAAAAGAGAAGAAGGTGCTGAAACATGGGATTCTAGTGGTCAGTGCTGGATGTCATTTAATGTTTTCTATTACACAAACGTACAACCTGCATCTCTTGGGTAGACCTTGAGCTACCGTTTAGGGAAAAAAAATGTACTTTAAGCATATTGAACATATTGGAAGCATATTGAACATGTTGGAAGACATAATAAGCTCTTGGGGATGAAGGGGCTAGAAAGAAATATATAACGCCAAAGACATTTGTAAATTGTTACCCTGAACAGTTTTGATTAAAACTTGCTGCCTTCAGTTGTGGGGAATTAGCAAGGTAGAGGAGCTCAGCAAGAGGTGGGGTACTTAGTGAGATCGGGCTACCAATGTTTATGGGATCTTTCCCCTAGAGAAACTCTCAGAAGTGAACCAGTCAGTGGCTTAACCAAAAGGGCTGTTTTTATAAAAGAAGATATCCTAATAAAATGCAGACGTACATAAATTAAACATGTGTTAGAACATATACACAAGTAAGGGAAATACAGAGGTGAGTGGGAATAATATGAGCTTGTTGGGGGTTATAATTACCATTCCAGGTGTGCAGAAGTCCACAGAGAAGAGGCTGTGAAGATGGAAAGTGGTCCAAACAAAGTTTGAGGGTGACCTATCAGTAGGCCCCCAGAACAATGTTGGGCCTCAACCCCCTCCTAACTTGGAAGGACGAGCTTAGTACCTATAAACAGGTGACACAAGCAACCTTCCCTCTCTTAGCATCCCACATGGTCAATCATTCAAGACCCTTCCCTGCTCTGCAAATATGAGATCAAAATAGATCCTACAGTCACAAGGAATGTGTGCCATTGAATATTGACCAGAGGCATGTATGGAAAAGCGTATCTTAAAGGTACAAAGGTCTAGTTTTTGGCAGTTCACTTTCCTCTTTTAATCCATTAGTGTCAAAGATTGATTTTCTCAGAAAAGGACAGTAAAACTAACTCCCTACCTTGCCTGACCTTTCCCTGCCTGGCCATCCTAAGTAAAAACCTAGTAAAAACCATTTTAATCCCATAATCCTTTGTGTGATAGTTTTCTTGATCTAGCAATTAAAGGTCACCAAACACAATAGACATCTCACATAAATGTTACATTGCCCTTGCAACTCCTGGGAACATTATGATGCTTCGTGGTTCAAACAACATTTTTTTCATTTACACCATCACAGCATTGTTCTAGGAGCAATCATGTCCTGCTCCCAGGGGTATAACCAGGCCCATAGCTCATGTGGGGCCCACGGGGCCGCCCCCCGCGGGTTTTGTGGGCCCCCTCCCATGATCCTCTGCTCCCCCTCCCCCCAGCCTGGCAGCCGGCGGCGGCGGCGCTGGAGGCCGAGTTGGCGTCAGGGGGATGACAAGCCCCCGGCTCCGCTTGCCGCCAAGGCCCGCCTCGGCAGAAGCGCTGCCTGGCGGGCTGAGCAAGGGCATGGGAAGCGGCTTGCCCAGCAGCCCAGAGGCTGCAAGAGGCACAGGAAGCGGCAGGTGGCTCGTGGGGGGAGGCTGCCCCCCCACCGGGTCACCTGGCGCCCTTGTGCGGGACTGGTCGGTGCGCGGGAGAGGAGGGGCTGGTTTGGGCGAGGAGCAGGGCCAGGGCGAAAACATCGGTGTTGGCACCGGGGCGCGGCCAGGGCAAGCGGAGGCCGGTCAGCCAGGCGGGTGACGCGTGCTCAGGGCGCTGCAGTGCTGGGACGGCACCAGGCCGCTTGCAGGAATCCGCCTTTTGGAAAAGCCCGGGAACGAAGTCGCCGAGGAAGGAGGCGGGGAGGAGGAGGAGGAGAGTGCCTGGAAGCCCCGGCGGTGCGCTCATCCCAGCAGGCGAAATGAAAGCAAAAGCCGGCCCGGGGGGCTATAAAAGGCCCCACCGAGGACGCCTCCAGCCACTCGGACCCTCTGCAGCCCGGCCTCGACGCGCCCAGCAGCTCCACCACTCGCCTGCCCGCTGGCCCGATGGCTCTCCGCCCGCTGCACGCCTTGGTCCTTCTGGGCGCCGCCGCCTTCTGCATCCTCCTTGCCGCCCAAGGTACCAACGGGGGTGGTGGTCTCGCAAGGCCAGACGGGCAGTGCCCGTCATTGGAGCCCCGAGTGGGCTCTGCCGCTGCTGCTTAAATTATACTGCTCTGGAGCCATCTTTCCTAAGCGAAGACAAATGTGTGCAAGCTGTAGGCTAAAAAACTCCCCCCCCCGCTCGGTGACCTACTGGCGATAAAGTCGCGAGTGAGTGGGCTGCTGCATAAATTAGTCTACTTTGGAGCCGTCCTTCCTAAGCAGACAAAAGTGTAAGCCGGAGGCTAACACACACACACCCCCGGCGGTGGGGCTGCTGCTTAAATTATACTGCTCTGGAGCCGTCTTTCCTAAGCGAAGACAAACGTGTGGAAGCTGTAGGATAACAAACTCCCCCCCCCCCGGCTCGGTG